>NC_056743.1:463007753-463062146 GCF_019279795.1 Protopterus annectens | reverse complement strand
GTGACAATTCAAGGTATTTGTAAGATATGACAAGAATCAAGGCAAGGAACTTTCCAGATCTTTGATAAAATGTTAGTCATTAAAGGATAGAGGAGCAAATTGGACAGAGATTAGGGAATAACAATCATTAGATAAATGGTTACAATAAGGTTTGAATTGTTAAACTAATAAGATCTCTGCTAGGTCAGCAAGTAGTTTTTTTTTTTTTTTTAACTATCTACAGGCAGAATGCTAAACAGCTGGAGTAGTTAAAAAAGCTCTTTAACGGTTGCAGGTGTGAAAGTGAGACAACATTATGTCACTTTTCCATAATTATTCATTCCTAAATTCCTAATGGATGGTGATACAAGGTATACGACAGCTGATATGCAAGTGAAGGGACAAAATCCAGAAACAGAAGTTTGTAAACAGTGGAATCAAACATAATGGTATCTCTAACAGAAAGGCTATGTTTTTAAGGACAGAACGATGGCTTTGTCTATCCAAAAGATTAATAATATGTTAGATTTTCTTCAGGTATTTTTGGAAAGTAGTGGTGTTTTAAGGTTCCAGAATAATTTAAGGGAAGAGTATATTCAAACTTGGAGATAAGAATGTTCTTTCCAAATTAATTCTTTGCACCAAGGGTAGGAAGACTATCAGTGCATAAGCTGCTTTTATTTGACTGAGAACTTCAATGACATGATTTCAGCATGAAGGTGAAAGTCACAGATAAGCTGAAACTTGTGCACCTTGGTATGTGTAAGACTTTAACAAGTCGACAGGGTGTGCAAGTAGCTGGCAGATTTTGTGTGATAAGGATGCAAGAAGGCACTGAGGAATTGCAAATGGCAAAGACTTGGTCCTGTAGGAGTTAACTAACACTTCATAAGTATAAAACCAACAGCAGACTTTCCTGACATTATCTTCAGTGAGAAGTTTCTGACGAGTAAATGAGTCCATGAAAGGATTAGAAGCCTTTGGTAGAAAGGATCATGGTTACGGTATGTTTTGGAAAAACTAGTTGGCGGTGTTAATAAAGGAGGAGACTAGTGAAGGACTAGTACGTAAACTAGGGAGACGCTGGCATGAAGAGTTCTTACTTCTGACAGGAAAAAAAAGGGCAGGTTGTTCTGAGAGTTAGATACATCAGTCACAGCTAGTTGGAGAACCAAAATAAGGAGTGTCAAAGAATTCATAGGAGGTTACTAGGCTGTTGGCCATGAGGCCCTTATACGTCTAGCCAAGAGTTTAGCCCATGTTTGGACAAGTCAGCACCCAAAGCCCCTGTCCAGCAGGGACACAGGTGAAATCTCAGGGGTGTATTTTCTGTTTCCCAACCAGTTATCCAGGTTGCGCTTAAAAAGGGATAATGAGGTACTCTGCTTGATGTGGAGAGGGAGTCTATTCCACAGATGGGAAGTCTCAGGGACACAAATCTGTCCCACCAGCAGGTCCTATTGATATCACAGACCAGGTTGAGGTCACGCATATGGGTTGCTCAAGTGGAGCTTGACTTGCAGATATGCAGCAGTCCCATCAAGGAGGGGTCAGAGATTGCTTTGTAAGCCAGACAGTGGTCACCTCTGAGGAGTCTGTATGAAACTGAGTAGTGGGACAGGGCTTTTAGACTATCTATGTAGGATAGATGTTTGAGGCCCTGAATTCTCCTGGTGAGGAACCTCTGTGGTCTCTCCAGCTGTTGCATGTGCTTTGCGAGGTACATGCTGAAGGGGGCATTGTACTCAGTAATTGGCCTTATAAGGGAAGAATACAGGGATGTTATGACCTCTTTGTCCCTGGATGAGATACCCTTACTTACGAGGTGGGCCATGTAGAAAGAGTTTCCTACAACGGAAGATGCATGGTGGTCAAAAGTCAAGTTGCTATTAACCTGGGTGCCCAAATCCTTCACTACTGATTGTGTACTTAGGACATTGTTATTAATGTGATAATATGTGAAGACATCACTCTCCCCAAAGGGGATGATGATGATGCATTTTTTGGTATTCAGCTTGAGGCCATGCTTCTGGCACCAGTCATTTGTTTGGGTGAGACCCCCTTGGAGAACGTCCACATCACTTGGGGAAATTGATGACTGCACCCAGCTTGCAGTCAGCTGCCAACTTGGTCAGCCAAAGCCCATTGGTTTTGACCTGCACCTCAGAGAAGTATATTCTGAATAACAGAGGCCCCAAGACCAATCCATGGGGTACTCTGCTCATTATGGATCTACTGCTTGAGGTGGTTTCCCCTATTTTGATTAGGTGGGTTCTATCAGAGAGCCAGTTTTCTACCCATCTGGTAACATATGGATTGATGCCTAGTTGAGAGAGTTTACCTACTATGCCCGATTGGGGAATAGTGTTGAAGGCTTTGGCCAGGTCAAGGCACGGTCTTCCCCTTGTCCATGGCTGTGGTGAAACAACAACTTTTTAGATCAAGAATAAGGTCAACAAGCCACACAGTTAAGGCTCCTACACGTCACACAAGCAGAAATCTACAATTCAAACTGGAAAGGGATGATGATAAAATGGGGGGGGGGCTCAAGAAACAAGGAGACACTGGGATTTTGGATGCAAGCCTTTAAGGAGAATAACAATAATCATACATAATATTATATTCATAAAGTAGCAGAAAGTATTCTAAGAACTATGATAACACAAAAATGGAGAAAGGAGATTCTGCCGATAGGGATGACTGCAATTAGGGATACAGGCGTACAGGCAAGAGGGGGCTGGAATATATTGGAGAAAACTGGCTAAGGAACCAAGTTATTATGAGCAAATAACTAGAGGGGAAAGGTAATAGAATGGGAAGACGCCAAGAATTTATTTGGACTGCATGTTAAAGATTGCCTTTCCTATCAAGGATTGATAAAGTATTGACAAAGAGAAAGAAATGGGAGGGGGTTCCTAAATGAAAGACCAGCACTGGTACAGTTGAGAAGCTGCCATTAAAAAAGGAATAAGTAGAGCATGTAAAATATTGCATGATAACTATACGAATCAATTAGGATTTGGGAAGAGAGATTGGATAAGCAATTCACAAAGAAACAATGGGAGATATATGTCACCCAAATATGCAACAAAATCTAGAGGATTTAAGATTATTTTTGCTTGGAAATGTTTGCATAGATATTTTAAACCGCAAATACTCTCCAGAGAAGTTTTCCTCAGGTAGACAGCAAATGCTGGATGTGTGATTGGGAACAAAGAGATGACTGGGAACATATTTTTTGAAGCATAATGTGTTGGCAGACTTTATATATTCCCTGCAGACTACTCTGTTGGAGATATTGGTCAGCAAACTGGTGTAACCAGGGAACTAATTTTTTTGAGCTATGATAGAGAATCTGAATTGCCTAGATATATAGTAAGGCCTTGCTGAGTCTACGTATGGTGGCTGCCAAAAAAGCAATTACTAGAAAATGGAAATCAAAGTCTAAACCAACTGTACTAGAATCAGTGAATATAGTAACAGAGATAATTTGGGATCGTTAAAAAAGGGTAGGAGTAAACTACATAGGGAAAAATGGGAACTGTGGGAACAATACATACAGGAGAGGAATGAGGTTTAAAAGAAGGCAGGACATGAATGTGCTATGCAATGTTTAGCTGACAATGATTGGGTAGATTATAAGTGATGTATGTTATTTGCAACTAGGATTATATCAATATGGTTTGTGATGTAAAATGCTTGCAGCTGGGATTATGTTAATATGGTTTGTTTTCATTTATAGAAATGTACAATTGCCTGTGTTGTAAATGATAATTTACTAAAGATGTTTCTTGTTTTATAAAAGAGGGAAGTGGGTGGAGTAAGCAAAAAACATTTAAAAAAAAATTAAAAAAAGGAGGTCAGCAAAGTCAAAGGGTTTTGTGGGCTCAAGAAGATGGCGCAAGTTAAAAGGTGCTTGTCTACCTTTTCGGAGATTGTAATAGCTGCTTGGAAAGCTCAGCAGTAGATGTATTGAAACATGGTACTATGGGCAAGGAATATTCAATCACTTGGTAAAATCTTAGATATGGGTGTAGAGAACTTTTCAAAGATTTAGGCAACTTGTTTGAAAGTGGCTACAGTGCTCTTGTAAAGGATTTATGATTTTGGGTAGTGTAATGACTATAGTTTTATACCACTTATCAGAGATGGAACTTCTGAAAACACAGAAGTTGAATATGTATACTAAGGGATGAGTGCAACAGTTTAAAGCTTTTCTTAAAATTCTAGGATATAAGCAACAAGTGGAAAGAGTGCTCTTGAAAGGAATTTTGATACCCGGGACTAAACCTTGAAAGTAAATCTGATTTGATTTTTTTTTAAAGGAATATAGGAAGACGAGTCAAAGTTACAGACTGCATATTTGGAAGAGGTTAAAGTAAGTAACATATGTTAAATAAATAAGCAAACAGTGGGTCAGGAGAAAACCTAGAAGTCCAAACTGACTCTAATCCAATAACTAGAGTTTGGGTGTGGGTTGAGCTGATTCAAATAACATTTGGGATTAGCAAGAGCGGCTTGATGCTAGAACCTAAAACAGCAGCACTGGGCAATTTCAGTTTATTTATTTTTATTTATTTAACATTTGTTAACTGGAAAAGTCCGACTGGGAACAAAGCCAATTCCAATGGAGGCCTGGGGAGAAATGTTCCAGATGCAGTTCTTTGCAATGTGGGAGGAAATCAGAGCACCTGGAGGAAACTCACACGAACACAGGCAGGACATGCAGACTCCACACAGAAGGCACCCCAGGCGAGAATCGAACTAGAGAACCTGTTGCAGTGAGGCAACATGCTACAGCTGCACCAGTGCACCATCCAGTATTGCTATTGCTGGCACTTCTTCAGTTTGAGCTATATGCATGGGGATAAATGCAGTGAGTTATTAGTAGTTTTCCACTAGTGCCAAGGTTTGTCACTTTTATCTGTTTTTTTTCCCAAAGGCAAACATGGGAATAGGTCCCTCAAAACTTACTTTTGCTAGTGAAAACATCTATTTTTTGAGTCAAGCAGAGAACAGGGCTTATGCTGGAGCACTTTTATGCTATAATGAGAAGAGGACAAATAAATTAAGTGTATAAAATGAGGTACTGTCTTTTTATTTATTTTTTATTTTATTTATTTGCAGTTGGTTAACCAGGATAGTTCATTGGGCCAATAAGAACCCGTTTTCAGTGGAGTCCTGGGGAGAAAAGCTCCAAGACAAAACAAAGCTTACAGCAGTTACAATTAAATTTTAGGTTACATTAAGTACAAAAACAAACATTGCATTTGTAAATATACAGTTTCTTGAAATGGAATAGTACAATTAGAGAATTATAAGAAGTTATTTACAACTGGTTTAGTATTTGCTAGATACAAATATGAAATTAGAGTCTGGAATAAATTAGACAGTTGCCTGTAGGAAGAGGAGAATAGGCTATGTGGGATGGGAGCAAAAGCATTCCCACTTGTATGTCAGATGTGCGTGAAGTGATTTTTTTTAAAGGAAGAGAGGTTTGTGGTGGTACAGATGGAGGGAGGGAGGGAGTTTCATAGGCATGCCAGGGCAAAGGACAGGAGGTTTTGTTCCGGGGGACAATTCCATTAGGTTTTGGTTGTTAGATCTCAGGAGTCGTCCTGGGTGATGCATTTTAAAGGTAGAAGAGAGGGAGGGGTGAAAAATGAGTTTGTGTGCATAAGTAAGTTGAGTATATGTGAGATAGTTGGGAAGCTCTAGCCAGTTTAGTTTGTAGAGGGATGCACAGTGATGGGTTGATGATTTGTGGCTGGTGGCAAATTTGGCAATTTTATTATAACAAGAGGACAGTTTTGTCTTGAGAGAGGATTGTAGGTTTATTAGGAGAAGGGGCACCATAAAGGAGGGAAGGGATGGGAAATGTAGTAGAGAGAGTGAACTTGGTAGATGCAGTGAGGTAGTGATTATGGCAGTAGATCATGCCAAGTTTTTTGTGGGGGGTTTTATGTTTAGTTGTAGCTGGGAACTGAATTTAAGCTGGTCATCGATGTGGACCCCTAATATTTTGGTTTCAGATACCAATTCAAGAGTTGTGTTGTTCTGGCTAGTGATGGAGAACAGGTTTCTATCATTGGTGGTGGTTTTAGAGGGGGCAAATACCATGAGCTTGGTTTTTGACGCATTGAGTGCTAGGTGATTGTCTTTCATCCACTGTTATGTTGGTAGAGAAGGTGTCTTGAGTAAGCTTTAAGAGAGTGGGGATGGAAGTGGCAGCACAGATTATAGTTGAATCGCTCATGCGTATTGAATAAGGTTAGCGTAAGGGATTGAGCGGAAGAAATCATTTATGAATATATTGAAGAGGAGGGGACCCAATATGGAACCCTGGGGGACACCAGTGGGGTGATAAGGAAAGAGGAGATTGCCTTTTTCCACTTGACTGCTTGTTAGAGAGGTAGCTAGTGAACCAATTGAGAGAGGAAAGGGATAGGTTTAGTTTAGAAAGTTTCGTAATGAGAAGGTTGTGAGAGATGGTATCGAAGGCCTTAGATAGATCAAGTAGGAGGGTAGATACAGTAAAGCCAGAATCCCTGGCTTTATTCACAGTTTCCAGGAAGGATAGGAGGGCAGTCATAGTACTGTGACTGGGTCTGAATCCGTGTTGGGTGGGAGTTAATAAGTTGTTATCTATGAGATAGGGAAGGAGTTGAAGATAGATACATTTTTCTAGGAGTTTAGAGATGGGAGAGAAGATGGCGATGGGACGAAAGTTTGTAATATTGTTGTTATTGCCTCTTTGTGCAGGGGTATGATGAAAGCCTTTTTCCAGAGTTGGGGTACAAAACCTTCTTAGATAGAGCGATTGATTAGGATACTGATAGGGAAGGCAATGGCTTCGGCAGCTATGCTAAGGAAGAATGAGGGAATGTTATCGGGGGCATTGGAGCATGGTTTTAGCTTTTGCAGGAGTTTTTTATGGTAGAAGTTGGAATGGGTTTTATGGAGAATTCCTTTCCTTTTTGGAAAGGAATATAGATCAAGCAATGATCATGCAGTGGGAGGGAGTCATTTTTTTTAAAAGACCAATAGAAAATAAAAGAAACATGTCCTGAACAGGTCCAGTGAAGTCTCCTCCATCATTTATCAGCTCTATGAATTTTAAATCCCAGATATGCTTCAACAAGGTATAGCTTTACACAACAGCATACACCATACCAACACAAATGACAAGATGTAGAAATTTTCCCATTGGCTATGCTTTCACAAGTGGCCAGAAATGTAACAGGAACTAGATGTGGGGTATGTCAATGAATGATGCCTCAGAGTTTGGGCCAGCTTTCATTATTTCACTGGTTAAGCAAACCCACTCTGCCTCTCTTGCCATCAAGTTAAAAGAGCTTAGGACTGCAGCTGCTATGTGCTCTAGAACACAAATCTCAGTATCAAAGGGAGAAGGGTGATTCAGTCTTGCAAATGCCAATATAAACTATCCCCAGCCAAAGTTACCCTGCAATGCAAGTAAAACAATCACTTATCACCACATCCTGACATTATGATGTGTAGTAATGGGGTGTATAGGTCTGCACCCCACTGACACAAACAGTAATAGTACTAGGCTGTGTTTAACAAACAACCAGAATCAGCTACAGATCAAACAACGAGACAATTTGTTCACTACAGGTTTTGGGAGGGTTACCTTGTACTACATACAAAAAATGCCACTTATCTGAAAAGTGACAATAAAATTCACTGTTTCATAGCTGGGAAATGTGCTGTTTCACATCTGGAAGAAATTTTCAGATGCACAAACAATGCACTAAAGGTTTTCATCTGTTTCAGGAAAACAGCAATACAAAAACTCTCTAAATCATACTGGATAGTGACTGGGGCAGCTGTAATGTCTCTCTGTATCAAGTAAATTCATGTCCCACTCTTGATGCAAGAAAGCACAAATTACACCCTGCTTGAAATATACGCTCAGCTCAGTTGTCACTCTGTTCCCAGTGGCAGCCAGTGCTACCTGTACAAAAAGGCTGAGCACGTCTCAGTCAGCATGCTCCATGGTGGGCAAAGTGTCCTACCTAAAGAAGGTGGTACACTCAGATTGCATCCTGTTTGTCCCATGGTAGCCACAATGCAACACCTGGCTAATGCTGAATCCAGATGCGTACATAAGGTATCACACAGCAAGCAAAATATCTTACCGAACAATGTACTGCACTCAGACCTCATTTCCAGCACTCTTAGGTAGCCACAGTGTAACACCTGAGTGATGCTAAACTCACATTGATAACCATAACACCTAAACCTGATTAAACTACACTGGTGAGTTCACCCCTTACTCAGCAATCCCAAAGTAGCAACAGAGTAGAACATGAGTAGTGACAAACTTGGACCCTTAGCAGGATGTCTCATGCTATCCAGATGCATCACCTGAACATTTCTTAGATCTGCACCATCACTACCTCCTGTGTAGCTCTGTACGACTGCCATGAATCATAGCAGCATGCAAACACAGTACCTCTGTGATGATTATCCCAGGGCTGCACAGTGTCTCATGGCATCATGTGATCATCGTTCTGGAACCATCACTTCCCCATCAGCTCAGGGACAATCCTCATTGCCTAACAGCACCATGTGATCACAGTACTGTACCATCACTTTTCTGGGCAGGTCTGGGACTATTCTTACCTACCAAAACCACAAGTTCATAGATCTCTACCATCACCACCTTGTGTAACTCTGGGATGTTCCTACTTACCTACTGAAACCATGTGCTCATAATTCTGGACCATCACCTCTCGGTGTTGTTGTTTCTCCTCTTTACTCAGCATCTTCCATTCTTCCACAGAAAAGTCAATGGCAACATCCTCAAAGGTTTCTGGTATCTGGAAAAATGCATGACATTTTTATATCTTTTTCCTGTGGCTGATTATTATTTTTTGAAAAGTTTATCAGTGGTAACATATGCTACCTAAACTACAGTCATCAGCTCTCTGTCATTTTTATCGGTGGCAAATCTATTTGCTGACTATTAAAAATGTTAACCATGTGTATTGGGCACTGAGAGTAAAAAGCAAACATTTGTTTCACACTGAAATCAGATCCCCGATCAAGACTATATGCACACTACATTTTTATAACACTATTTGTAATAAGGCCGGTGTTCTGTTAAGCTCTTCCTAGTGAGGATGCCAGTACCCTTGCAGGTTTATGGTAAATATAGTTTGCAGACATTTCTTTCTTTTACAATTACCTTTAAAATTTTAAAATATAGTACTAAATCATTATTATTATTCCATGATTTTACACAAGACAGTTGACTAAATGTCAGGTGGTCCAATTTGATGAGCAGCAATTCCGGTACTTGCATAAAATTTCAGTTCACTCCACTGCTCTTATTAATCATACATCTCTGCACGTTAATTTATGGAAACTGAGTAAATAACAGTCATTCATAGTGAAGAATTTACACTCCTGCTGCACCATGATGTATGGAAGCAGAATACTGTCCAGCTTTCGGAATAATGTACCCGATTCCCATGTACTCTAGTCCGTGGAAACCATTCCAGTCTATACCCCAAAGATAATTCTCTCCCAGTAAAGCTCTACTCCTGGATACTAGTGAACAGACTGTATCTCTCCTTTGTCTTTTGAAGCAAAGTACAGCTCAGTTAGTGCCAGAGATAAATATAAATCCCTACACACTCGTATATGAAACCTGCACAATGTTTATTTACTGCCATTGATAATTATATTACCTGCATCCTGCTGGATAAAAGTGCAGCAGCACTCAGTCACTGCTAGTAATAACTACGTCTTTGGCACGCAGTGGCATGGAAACAGGATACAACTCACATACTGTCAATGATAACTATATAACATCCCCCCCCCCGAGCATACTGCCGTGATGAAATGTAACAGAGCTCAGACACTGCCAGCAATAACTTATATGATTCCTGGCACAATACTGTATGGAAACAGAACACACTAGTGGGAGGGTGGCCTAATGGTTAAGGCATTTGCCTTACAAACACAAGGTGCAGGGTTTGAGTCTCACAAGGGATAATTGCCTAGGCTTAAAATGGCTTGCAAAGGCAGTTAGCTTAGTACTAACCTATGAACCTATGAATATAGCTCAGTCACTACCGAATATAAAAATCGTTTCTCTTGTGCCCTGCTGTGTGGAACCAGTCATAAGAAAAATGATCATAGCTTGGCCATTGACACCAATAAATAAGCTGCACCTCCCCAAACAGTATACTAATGCACGGAAGACCAGTACACACCACTTACTAATAAAATTAAATCCACCGTCTCCCATTCTGGTATATGGGACCATTTATCAGTCTCTGCCAGTGATAAATGTGTTCTGCCTTGCACCCTGTTGTGAGGTACTGAAGCAGAACTCCATCATTGTACTATATAGACCTCAGGCATCCACATCCAAATGTACAGATGCAAACTGCAGATCAGATGTTACTAATGATAGTGAATGTATTGTAGGGAGAGAGAGAACTGCCACTGACAAATCTATTCTCCTCTACATGCTAGTCTATGAAAGCAGAGTAAAGACCTGTTCTCCATTACATTCTGGTGTATAAAAGACTACTGTTCTGTTCCACATTATACTTAAGTATATCTCTCTTCTTCCTTATACTTAAGCACAGCTCTGTTCCACCCTGACACCCTAGTCTATGCAGCCCAAGTACAGCTCTGTTCTCCAATACACCCTAGTCTATGCAGCCAGAGTACAGCTCTGCTGTCTCCTGCACCCTACACTACAGAGCCCGAGTACAGCTCTGTTCTTCCTTACACCCTGGCTTATGGCTCTAGGGTACAACACTTTTCGTGTTACACCTGAATGCATAAATCCACAGCCCAGCTTTATTCTCCCTTAAGCCTCATTCTGTGGAATCACAGTATATCCCCATTCTTCCATACACCCAAGTGTATGGAACCGGAGTACATCTCCATTCTCCCTTATACGCAATTCTGTGGAACCTGAGTACATCTTCATCTGTCCAAATACCAAAGTCTATTGAACCTGAGTACATCTCCATCTGCCCAAATACCAAAGTCTATGGATCCTGAGTACATCTCCATCTGCCCAAATACCAAAGTCTATGGAACCTGAGTACATCTCCATCCGCCCAAATACCCAAGTCTATGGAACTTGAGTACATCTCCAGTCTCCCATGCACCCAAGTCTATGGAACCCAAGTATATTGCCATTCTGCAGCACACCTTAGTCTATGGAACCTGAGTACATCTCCATTCTCCCTTATACTCAATTCTATGGAACCTGAGTACATCTCCATCTGCCCAAATACCCAAGTCTATGGAACTTGAGTACATCTCCAGTCTCCCGTGCACCCAAGTCTATGGAACCCAAGTATATTGCCATTCTGCAGCACACCCTAGTCTATGGAACCTGAGTACATCTCCATTCTCCCTTATACTCAATTCTATGGAACCTGAGTATATCTTCATCTACCCAAATACCAAAGTCTATGGAACTTGAGTACATCTCCAGTCTCCCTTATACTCAATTCTATGGAACCTGAGTACAAGAATGTTCTCCAGCATACTCTCGTCTATAGAACCTGAGTACAAGACTATTGTCCAGCATACCCTCGTCTATAGAACCGGAGTACAAGACTTTTCTCCAGCATACCCTCGTCTATAGAACCGGAGTACAAGACTTTTCTCCAGCATACCCTCGTCTATAGAACCGGAGTACAAGACTTTTCTCCAGCATACCCTCGTCTATAGAACCTGAGTACAAGACTATTGTCCAGCATACCCTCGTCTATAGAACCTGAGTACAAGACTTTTCTCCAGTATACCCTCGTCTATAGAACCGGAGTACAAGACTTTTCTCCAGCATACCCTCGTCTATAGAACCTGAGTACAAGACTATTCTCCAGCATACCCTCATCTATAGAACCGGAGTACAAGACTTTTCTCCTGTACTCCAAGTCTATGCAGCCTGAGTGCAAGACTATTTTCCTGTGGAGCCGGAGTACATCTCCATTCTCCCATACACCCAAGTCTACTGCACCGGAAAACAGCATTATTCTCCCATACACCCTAGTCTATGGACATTCACAAACACATACAAAGTGACGTCTTTCTGCTAAAATACTTTAAGTTTTAGTACTGTGGAAAGTTGTCTACTTAATGAGTTGCTCCTTCATTTATGTTTTGATAACTGGGCTGTGCCTGCCATGAATTAGACCATTATCACAGGTTACACAAGGCCTAAAGCCCTCAAAAGCAATGCTACAGGTCTGGATAAAGCATTAGCAAGCATTGTAAAACATTATTTAGCAAAAGATAATTATTACTACCTGTTATTAGCATGTATTACTTGGAAATATATACACTGAATATCTGCATGAAAGAGGCATGCAGTTACTAGCACGTTAGAATAATTAAAATAAACAAAGGCATACAAATATATAACAAATATGAACAAATAAAACACAAAGTGAGATGCAATTTCTGTCAAGTGCACTTAATATGCTTAAGTCATACAAATATGCATGGACACAAAAGTGAAAACATTTACACGTACAAAATGAGATGTAATACAGTCCTTATCGGGTGGAATATCAATACCATGCGCAATAAAAATGAAATAATTTTACATTTCTGTGTTAGTGTCCTGTTTCCCTCTTCATACATTACAACCTACACCGTTCTCCAAAGCCTGGAAACAATGGCAAGGAGCATATCACCTAGCACAACAACAGCCCAAGTGTTTTCCTTGTGTCTCTGCATTGCTGCTTTACATCAGCATCAAACAATACACATTGTTATGTTCTGGAATATAAGATGTTGCTATATAAAATAAAAGCATAAAATCACAATCAGCATCTGTTCACAGAGCACCAGCTCATTGAAGCAGCAGTATGTGTTCAAACCCCCTTACCTCCAGCTTCATGGTTCAGATCGTGTTTTCAGTCATGAGCACCAAAGTCTGTGTTTAGGAATATATACAACTGGCACTTTTACTTATCTGGTACAATTAAAAAGTGGATAATCATCTCTGAAAGACAGCATATGTTTCTGTTTCCTGCATTTAAGCAGTGAAGCACACTTTGTAAAGTAATTTTGCTTTTCCTGTGTGCCACTAAACTATGTCCCCAGCACATCATGCAAAACCACTGATTACTATTCAAGACACAACACTTTAAGGGAGGAGCAAGAAGTGTGTGCTGGTAAATAATTAATTAGGTGGGCTGCAGTCCTGCTGCTCTCACTTCACAGACAGGTTATTTTATTGTGAACTTGTACTGCTTACAGATGAGATCCGTTTTCCACATTCATCGTGTAATACAGCACCATGTTACATTTGATTTAGAATTCTTCTACGCAGGTTTACCAAGGTTCTTAAAGCATGTGTTATTTGGGAGCAAACCTGCTTAAATTACTGCAGTCAATCGGTACAAATATTTGTTATCTCAGTACTGTCTGTGCTAGTCGTCATAGATTGTATTCTGTGGAATTAGGAAAGTTCTTTGATTTCTGGCCTTTTGCTATGATTTTTAATGCCTAGAATGTAAGGGCTCTTTGTTTTAGGTGATATATGGATTCCCTTCACAAGCTCTAAGTTTCAAAACCTTGAGCTGCAAATGGTCAAGACCATAATCCAGAAGTTCTGAAACTTCAAACATTTTGAATGGAGAAATAAGAAATTTACCTTTTTCCTCTCTGTAGTGCAATCTTATAGTTGGTATATTTATTTAGAAGGGGGTGTGGGGGTGCAGGGGGGGCTTGACCCCCTGTAAAAATGCAAAAAAAAATAGTTTTTTGTTGTTATTCTTTATTACAATTTCGAAGTTTCAAAACGTTGATCTTATGGTCTCGACCATTTTCAGTTCAAAGTTTTGAAACTTTAAGCTTGGAAAGTAGATTCATACATACATATATATATATATATATATATATATATATCACCTTTGAGAGCAGTTGCCAGGCTTAAAATGACACGCAAGGGCAGCTTACGTAGTACATATATATATATATATATATATATATATATTTTATTGTATTTGCTTACTGGGAGAGCCCAACTGGGCTAACAATCCCATTTTAGTATTGGCCAAGATATAAAATCCCCAGAATAAAATATCAGTATAATAAATGTAGTGCACGTATATATATATATCCACACAGACAGAGATATATAGTAATTAATTCAGTTTAATTACATATATAATTATACGTATACGTAGCTACAGATAACTAGTAAGCATTTAACATGCAGGTTTGATTCCACATAGGACTTCAAATACAATATCTTACACAAGCGCAAGGCACATTTAAAGCTATTAAAACAAGGCAACAGTTTGTCATATTTGTGTAATGCTTGCTGAATAAGACATAGATTGTAGTTCATGCAGAATTTACCTCAGTATGCAAATGTGAATTATATGAGATTAAAGCAATATAAAATGACATAAATGTAGCATGTAGTTATAGCAACCTGATAAGGGAGTCAGCATTTGTATTGCATGGTTGTGAGATAGTGAGCTGCAATGAATTAAAGGAACTGTGTTTAGGAGAGGAGAGGAGGGGGTAGAAGGAAAACTGAATCTGAAAATATAATAGTGGAAAAATAGGGTCAAGTGAGGGGCCGAATGGTTTGGGGGTGGGAGGAGAACAAAGGAGGCTGGATTCCTCAAGTGGCATTGGTCAATTAGTACGTGCAGGAGCAATAAGGATCTCATGAAGAAGCGCAAGCGCTGGTATAAAGTCATTACCAATGCAGGTTGGTGCTTGCACTGTTGTATTCTTGCCCTGTCCACTTTTACCAAGGACATTGGATCTACTTAATGGACTTTGTGGCCAGACACGAGGACAAGTTAATCCTAACTTTAATTTTTTTAGCATTGCTGCCCATTTTCCAAGGTACTATAATGGCTGGATTAGTTCAAAAGCACAGTATTATTGCAAAATGTTGCAATAAACTCTGTTTTGAAATGTGGGATATAGTCAAACAAAAAATGTCTTCTACCTTATGTGAGGAAATAGCAGATGGCAGCAGACTTCTTGGGGACAAAAACATAACACTGTCAATTTCACACTAGCTTGTCTACCAGGATGAATAAATGTATCATGCATTTTTGCAATTATCTACTATTGTAGGGGGTAACCTACTTTAAAATTTAACGTTGCTGCAGTTTAAGCAATTGAGTCTATTCAGAATAGAGTTACAGTTCATAGCAATGGGGAGCTGATGTACTTTCCACTGGTCCAAGGCTCTGTGCTGTAATAGTGCTAAAGAGAAAATCTGTAACAAAGTAAGAGAAAGGAGATTACAGAGGGTTAGGGCTGAGGGGAGAGTTAACAAAAGAGAAAATGAGTATAAATAAGGGCAGGACTTCAGATGGGGAAGCTCAGAGAGAAACACGCTGCAAAAAGAAAGATGGCTATAAAGAAGATGCAAAGTTCACACAGGAAGTCCAGCAGAAAAATTAGCTAGAGAAGAAACCAAAAGATGAAGGAAGAAAGTAAAGAGGGCATGTGACCCCCCCCCCCCAAAGAATCAAGCTAGTTTTTAGTTTTTCAAGTGAGCCTTGAGAAACTCTGCTTGAGAGGGTTGAGCCTATCTGGGAATACCTTACCCCATTCCCTGTCTTGAGAACCCCACTGCGATGCTGCACTGTCATATCATATGCCTGCAACCCTGTGCTACACCTTAGTAACTTGGCATTTGGCTGGCTGACGCCCTGTAGCCATACACCCCCCCTCAGACACCTGCCTTGTACTGCAAATACTTGGTACCAGAGCCTCCCTATCATGGTAAGGTTTCATCATATTAACATGGTAGAGTTTGTGCCCCTGCCTCCTGCCTAGCAGTTCTACCATGTAGTTAACATCACTGACCTTCCTTAACACCTTGTAGGGTCCCTCCCAAGCTGCCTGCAGCTTGTTGTGTCTGACAGGAATGAGAACCATAACCTGCTGCTCCACAGCATACTCTCTAGCTCGAGGATTCCTGTCATACCAGACCTTTTTCTTCTGTTGGGCTTCTGCTAGGTTCTCCTGGGCCAAGCCCATGAGTTCCCTGAGCTTTGTCCTGAGGTTTATGACATATACCACAACAGACTCCTTGTGGGATTCACACTCACCCTCTCACTCATCTCGAATCAAATCTAGAGGTTCCTTCACTCTATGCCTATACAGCAACTCGAAGGGTGAAAAAAATGTGGATTCCTGGGGCACCTCTCTGTAAGCAAACAATAGATGGGGCAAATATTTGTCCCAGTCCCTCTTAAACTGGTCTGCAAATGCCTGAAGCATGGTCTTTAGCGTAGAGTTTAACCTCTCAACCAGGCCATTAGTCTGGGGATGGTAGAGGTGGTCTTTAAGTGCTTTACTCTACAGTACTTCCACAGACAAGCCACCAGGATTGACATGAAATTGGCACCCCTGTCAGTCAGTATTTCTTTTGAGAAACATATCCTGCTGAAAATCTCTAACAAAGCATTTGTCACCGTTTCTGCCTCAGTGGAGTTCCGAGCCACCGCTTCAGGGTATCTGGTAGCATAATTTACTACCACTAAGATATACTTTTTCCTTGTGGAACCTGGGGTACTCAGAGGCCCCACAATATCCATAGCTACCCTCTGAAAGGGTTCCTCAATTACAGGCAAAGGCATCAAAGGAGCTTTTACCTTGTCGCCTGCCTTGCCTACCTTTTGGCACTGCTCACAGGTCCTGCAGTACCCTGTTACATCTCTGGAAATCCCAGGCCAATAAAAGTTCTGCATAATATGTCTCTCTGTACATTTTATATCCATATGACCTGCAAAGGAAATATCATGAGCTATAGCTAGAAGTGCCAGATGGTAGGCTCTGAGCACTACCAACTGCTGTATTCTCTCACCCTCTAGCCCTCCCTCACGGGTACAGTCTCTGTACAGTAAACCTTTGTCCCAGTATACAGATTCCCCTTTTCCTTGGCAATCAGGTGCCTCACTGGCTGCCTCCTTCAGGCCTTGTAATGTAGGGTCTAACAACTGAGCCTGACTCAACTCTCTCTCTTTGTAACCCTTCCCAGCTCCCTTTCCACAGGAAGTCTGGTATCCTTTGACAGCGGTGCCTCACTGTCAGCCTGGGTACTACCACTCACGTCTGCCCTTGCAGTCACTCTATCCAATGGAACATCAGTACCCACAAGCAGCTGTGGCTCACCTTCAGTCTCACTGCTACAGGGTAGATCCCTCTCTGAAGTAACCACCACAGCATTCCTGGCTTCAAGTCTGTGGTCTGTCTGAGTCTCCCCCAGGCTACCAGACTCACATGCTTGTCACCAAGCCTGACTGCATGTCACTGCATGAACACAAGGTACTGCATTATCAAAATCATTCCCTATCAGGGCATCTGCAGGGATATCCTCAAACACACCTGCTTGCTGGCTTCCTTTTCCACCCTCCCAATCAAGGTGAACCCTAGCCAAAGGTATTTGGAATGTGGTCCCTCCTAAAGCACTGACTGGAGTAGACTGCCCAAGCAAGTAGTGCTCCTCTTTAACCATTGAAGGCTTCACAATGGTTAGGTCAGAGGTTGTATCTCTCTTAGCAGTGACCTCTTTCCCATTTACTAAGATAGGATATAACCTCTTGTGGTGGTTTGGTACCCTTTTGTCACGAGACAACATACTGCTGGCATTCTGTCATTCTCACTTACTGTCTCTCTCACCTTTTGCCCCCCCCCCTTGCCTCTGTGGACATATGTATGCTACATGGCCCTACTGGTTGCATTTGAAACATTTAACCCTTGCTCCTAAACCTGTACCTTAACTAGTGGCTTCCCCTGCTACTGACGGACTCTGTTGGAGTGGTCTATGCTGTCCACCATGGGTTCCCTTTCCTGTGCAGTGATGCCCTGCTTACTAGGTATAGGTCTCCCTTTTTCCCAACTCATCTGCGGTATTACATTCTCTATCTGCTAACCAGATTCTCATCTCCTCAGGCAAAGTGCTAAGGGCTTGCTCCCTCACCAAAAGGTCTTTCAGCCCTTCAAAAGTGGTGGCCTGACACCCACTCACCCACCTATAAAAATAAGTGCTTAGTTCAGCAATATATTCACGCATACTTTCACCTGCCTTGCATCTATGCACACAAAACTTTTCCCTATAAGTTTCAGGTGTTAACTTAAAACACTCTAACAGACAATTTTTAACAGTATTATAATTGAAGCAACCAGCATCAGACAATTTAGAAATCGCAGTTTCAGCTTTACCATGGAGTAAGGGGGTCAGGTACTGTACCCAGAGCACTTGAGCGACATTATATGGTTTACATACCCTTTCAAACATAAGAATGAAACTATCAAACTTATCTCCCCCTGTAAATTGTGGTAGAAATTTACTGACCTTTGTTGCTTTTGGGGTTTGGTTATTCTCCTCCCCATGACCTCTGTGACCCTGGTGAAAAGTCAGCATCTCCTCATGTTGCCTCTGCCTCTCATTCTCCTCAACTTCCAGACATTGCAGTTTCTCATTTTCCTCAGTCTCAAGACATCTCACTTTCTCATTTTCCTCAGCCTCCAGATGTCTCAGTTTCTCTGCTGCTTCTATTTCCAAACGTTTGGCCACCAGTTCAAGTCTCCTTAACTCCAGACAGATTTTTAAGTCCTCTGTGGAAAGGTTAAACTGTCCATCTTCTCAGAGTTGTACCTCCCCAAGGCAAGTCTGATTGTCCTCTGGATTGCTGGTCCATGATGCAGCTGTGCCCAAGGCTGCAATCATTTCTGCTTTAATCAGGTTGGCATGCACAAGTACTTTAGCCTGGCAGATCTCAGGAAACTTGCACCTTGTCTGCTTGCCATACTTCTGTGCTGACATCCTTGCTTGCTCTCCCTGACTAACTAAGCTAACAAAAATAATAAAACAACTGTGATATGAAGCTCTGAATCTTCACTGTGTGGCTGATTGAGAATACAAACACCTTCCTTAGTGACTACTGTTTACAGGCTACAGAAATTCAGTATCCACACCACTGAATCCTAATATGTGGATATCCCACACAATTTATATGTGATGTGGATATCCCACCACTGCCCACCATTAAATATGTGATGTGGATATCCCACCACTGCTCACCAATTAATATGCGACACCCCAGCACTGGCTCAGTAATCAAGAAGCCTCAGTCCTCGCTACTGGCAACAGTGAGGGATGTACACGCTGGGAGGATGACAAGCACACACACAGTAAGGTGCAATTTTCCTTAAAAGCACACAACGAGAACAGTCTGGGGCTGGTTTCTCCCGATCCCCAATAAAACTCCCCACTAGCACAGCTATAGAATTGAGTCCTTAGCCAGGGTTCCAAGCCAAGTCCTCTAACACTCTCTCTGTCCAACTAGTGCTTCATGTCCCTGCCCAAGTAGCTGACACACTATATTCACACACATATATTCTGTCTTAGTCCTGCTGACCTTCATTCCTCTTCTCTCTAGAGCATATTTCCATCTCTCCAGGGTCTCCTCCACCTGTTCCCTACTCTCACTACAGATCACAATGTCATCTGCAAACATTATAGTCCACGAGGACTCCTGTCTTATCTCGTCTGTCAACCTGTCCATCACTATTGCAAATAAGAAAGGGCTCAGAGCTGATCCTTGATGTAACCCCACCTCCGCCTTAAACGCATCTGTCACTCCCACCGCAGACCTTACCGCTGTCACACTACCCTCGTACATATCCTGTACCACTCTTACATACTTCTTTGACACTCCTGACTTCCTCATACAATACCACAACTCCTCTCTAGTCACCCTGTCATATGCTTTCTCTAAGTCTACAAAAACACAATGCAACTCCTTCTGACATTCTCTGTACTTCTCCATCAACACTCTCAGAGCAAACATTGCATCTGTAGTGCTCTTTCCTGGCATGAAACCATACTGCTGATCACTAATCATCACGTCCCTTCTTAACCTTGCTTCCACTACTCCTTCCCATAACTTCATGCTGTGACTGATCAGTTTAATCCCTCTGTAGTTACTACAGCTCTGCACATCACCCTTATTCTTAAAAATCGGTACCAAAACACTTTTTCTCCATTCCTCAGGCATCCTCTCACTTTCCAAGATTTCATTAAACAATCTGGTTAAAAACTCCACTGCCATTTCACCTAAACACCTCCATGCTTCCACAGGTATGTCATCTGGGCCAACAGCCTTTCCATTCTTCATTCTCTTCATAGCTATCCTTACTTCCTCCTTGCTAATCCATTGTACTTCATGATTCACTATCCCTACATCATCCAATTAGAGTAAAATCCAACTATGTACCTTGGCTATCAAAGGATACTAAAACTTTACTCAAACTAAGAGATAAAGCTTAGACAATTAGGCACACCAACAAAAATCAGGTCAACCTAGATCATTGTAGCCAACTTCAAAATAAAGCCAAAACCCAAGTCAAACAGACAAAAACATCAAACTATACTACTATACAGCAAAAACGTTGCAATAATCCTAAAAGATTCTGGTCTGCCATAAACTCCTCCAGCCAGGATAATCATCCACCACTACTCCTTCAACCTCTAACAATAATGACACCATGGCTGAAAATTTAACTCTTTCTTTACAAATATTACTAAGACCCATTGCAATGTACATCCAACTATCCCATTTATATTAACAGATGAAACTAATGCCTTCTCGTTTAAACCAGTAAAAACATATACGCTGTTTCCTATAAAATCTACTTAAACTCTCCATACTAAAACTCAGCCTTTCATCTCTTACTTGGTTCCTTAGTTACCTAACTAACCAACAACAAGCTGTCAAATGGCAACATGATCTCTCTTCCCTTTTACCCATTACCATGGAGGTCCCCCAAGGATCAATTCTAGGCTCTCTACTTCTCAGTATCTTTACCAACAGGTTTCATGCAGTCACTTCTGTAGAATTCATTGTCCAATATGCTGATGACTCCACTGTCATCTGTGCTGCATCTACTCTAAAATAACTCCAAGCAAGGATGCAGCAGTCCTTCCTAGCTGTCGAAGCCTGGTTATCAGACTCACAACTAATCCTGAATCCATCCAAAACTAATCTCATCTTTCACCCCAGTGAATCACATGACCTCACAAATCCCATTCCAATGACACTCTTCCAATAATACCATAATATCAACAGTAGGCTAAACAAAACTGCTAGGTGTGATAATAGACAGTAACTTGAAATTCAACATACATCTATTCCAGTCAATCAAAAAAACACACACAAACCTAGGTGCCCTATACTGACTCAAGAAAAAACTCCTGCTCAACATCAACTGCTCATACCCTACTCCATCATTCGAGTCCTCCGACCTGCAAATAAATCCCTATTCCATGTATACAAATCATGCAATGCCAGACTTTCTTAGTGAAGAAAGATGTCACTTTCCCATTTAATTCTGAAACTGAAAAATGATTTTTAACACTGCATCTTTAAAATGTTATTGCCTACAATTAAAATATATTACCTGATAGAATTGAGGAGAACGGCAATTGAAATGACTGATTTTTACATATGGTTCATCAGTGGAAATTTGTTCTTCACACTGGTCATTAAGCAAATGTGCTGGACGGGCTAGAAAAGAAAGCCAACAATTACCCTTCTGTTTTAAATTATTACTCACCACAAGTTAATCTGTGTTTCCTGAATCTCCCCACATTTTAAACCCATCAAGTAGACACAAGCAAGTTTCTCTCAATCTTCAGTACAGAACAGGTCTAGTATAAGAGGCTGCTTAGGTAGGTGGTATCAAAGCCTTTGAGTAGCTCCTGGTATCTTGCTTTTCTTAATTCCTCTTCCTCAGCTCTACATGGTAACCACCGCCACGTGTACGTGGATAAATCAAGAAACCAGCTGGGTGGGATGACTCTCAGTCTCTAACCAGCAGCAATGGCCCCCTATGCAGCAGTACTTCAGGAGAACCAGCGGTTCTCCCTGACGACAGATGTGCACCATATGGAATAATTCATCCTGCTGCCCCAGCAGATGGCCCGCTGACACTTATCCCTTACTTCTGAAATCAGTACATGTAGCTACCACATAAACAGCAGTGCAGTACCTGTAGTGGGCAGCTATGCACTATGTCTGAATAGAAGATTATAAATGCACATCACTGTGGATAATTCTCTCAGCTTATAAAAGTAGCTAAATGTCCAGTGTATGATTGGGATCACAGTACGTCCTTTTTATGCACATTCATTTCTGTTAGCCAGATACTTGCAGCCACCAAACTTGTCTTTATAATTGGTATGGAGCAGCCATGACACAAATATGCACTTGCACAGTTATGTTATGTACCTTCTAAATGGCAAATGAAAGCTGCAAGAATGGAAATACGGGTGTTATCTGATTGTATTAGAATACTACAAAAACACACATATACATAACAAGATGATATGAAAGAGATAAGCAACTACATATCAACAACATGTTTAGAAAAACACAAGTGCTCAAGTCCAAAACTATCTTACTGCCACCGTAACATTTATGAGAATACTCTGTTGATAGCACTGACACGACAGGGGAATTCATAGCCTCCATGAGGTATTTATTTAGACTGTCTTTTTCAAAGAATGTGTGTCACATGACATGCAGCTCTGCACACATGTTTACTATCATACATAAAGCTGTACATCCCATATACTGCAGTAATCATCACAGATATGATCAAGTTAAAAGGCACAAATTAACTAGCTATCAGACTTAGCAGTGGGACTACATGCAGTAAAGATCAGCAGGAAGTTTATTATGAAAAACATTCTACTAAAACAACAAGGAATGCCAGTCACACGAGTATTGTAAATAAACTCAAGTCTCCACCCTAGGACAAATGGGAATGCTGCAGCAGTCAGACATTACTGATTTTAGCAGAATAACAATCTGCACACATTTTTAATTCATGTTACAATGCTATTTCCCCACAGTTCAAATGTTTTTAATTAGGACTATATATTTCTGATTTGAATTAAAAATGATACTATACTAATGACTCATTAATCCCGCTGTGGTGCAGCAGTTAACGTTGTCACCTCACAGCAAGAGAAGATATTGCCCATTGCCGTACTCTCTGGGCCTCTCGACAAAGAGAGTAGGATCTGGTTCCCCCCTGCTTGTTGATGTACCAAACCACAGACATATTGTATGTCTGAATTGCAATAGTCCCCTTGGGAAGAGAGTCCTGAAGTGCTTGCAATGCCAGAAGCACGGCCCTCATCTCTAGGACATTGATATGCAAATGGTACTCTTGGACCATCTGTCCCAGATAATGCCCCCCCCACCCTACCTGGGACGTGTCCGTGGTTACTGTAGCGATAGGTTGAAGAAGTGCAAATGGTCTGCCCATTGTTACCTGAGTGGAATGAACCCACCACAGTAAGTCCTTCTTGCAGGAAGGAGTTATGAAAATTTCGTGAGACATGGGTAAGTCCTGCATGGACCATTGGGCGAAGAGCAGCCACTGCAGTATTCTTATGTGAAGTCATGCCATGGGAAGTAGTGTTATCATCGCTGCCATAGAGCCTAGGACTTTCAGCACAAATCTTGCCTGTACTCTGTTTTTGTTAAGTAAAATAATCACTTGACTGCGTAGCGTCTGTATCCTTTCTTGAGGTAGATTTGCCAACATGTCATTTGTATTTAAATCTGCACCAATGAATGTAATATGCTGTGATGGCAACAAGGCAGATTTTTCTGTATTTATAGTAATGCCTAGTTTTGAGAAAAGATAAATGGTGTAGTCTTTTGCTTTGATCAGTAGTTGCTTGGTGATGGCAGTTAGGAGCCAGTCGTCTTAAGTATGGAAACACCTGGAATCCTTGGTGTCTCAGATGAGCCATGACTACTGCCATGCATTTGGTAAACACCCTGGGGGCTGTGGTGAGTCCAAAGGGCAGAGCTCTGAACTGGTAATGACTGGCTCCCAGCCAGAAGCATAGAAATCTTCTTGAGCATCTGTCCATCTTTATGTGGTAGTATGTGTCCTGAAGATCTAACGAGCACATCCAATTGTCTTTTCCCAGGAACGGGAGTATAGACTGCAGTGTTACCATCCGGAACTTTGATTTTCTCACCGACTTGTTTAATCTGCTGAGATCCAATATGGGTCTCCAGTCCCCTGTCTTTTTTGGAACTAAAAAGAACCTTGAGTAAATTCTGGATCCTAATTGGTCTGCGGGGACTTCTTGGATGACTCTTTTTTTCTAGCAACTTTTGTATTTCTAGCGTTGCTTGATCCCTTTGACAAGGTGGAATATCTGGGATAGACTTTGGTGGTTGAGGTGTACATTGGAAGGGAATGTTATATCCTCTGGATATAATGGACTGTACCCATTTGTCTTGAGTCAAATTCAGCCAGGCTTCCGGGTACAGCGATATCCTCCTCCCGACTGACTCCAGAGAAAGCATCTCTGTCACCCTGGTTTTGCAGACCCCATCTGCCCTGCGGACGGTGTCTTCCGTTGTTTCACCTCTGCCCCTGGAAGAAGGATCACCACGAGTGTCAGATAAGGCTTCTTTGGACTTATGGAACCACATTTTCCCGCCCTTTTGACCTTTAGGATAAAGTCTGGTAAGGGTGGAAAAATGGACTCCAGTGGCAGACAGAGTCTTACCAACTTGTTGGCTCCTGGTGAGAGTTTCTTTTACTTTAGGCCCAAACAATGATGACCCATCAAAGGGAGTGTCAAAAAAGGAAGAATGGAAGGGTTCTGCAAACTCACAAAGGCGCATCCAGAAATGTCTACGAAGAGCTATTCCTGTGCCTGCTGCCCTGCTCACTCCATCGGCTGCATAAGATATGAGCCATATGGAGGAGTTAGATATGGAGGTTAAGGTTGCAAGCTGGGAGTTAACCTTATCAGATAAGTCCTGGGTTGTAGCACCTTGCAGGGTATCTCCTAGCTCTTTTAGGAGATCCCTCTGAAGTCATGTGAAATGCGACAAATAATTCAGCAACCTCAAAGTAAAGGCCACTGAAGAAAACATACGCTTCCCATATCTATCCATTGTATGAGAATCCTTGTTCGGTGGATGAACAGATACAGACGTTTCAGCTAAATACATTTTTGTGGCTGCTGCTACCACCACTGCATCTACAGAAACCCCTTTAGTTAAGTACTGCCTATCTTCTGGGGCTGTAATGAACTTATTAGGCCTTTGTGGAACAGGTTCCACTGAGTCCGGAGAGTCCCACACCTTCCGGCTTACCAAACCAAGGAGAGGGTTGAAAGGTGGAGACACCCAAGAGGTGGAGGAGCGAGAGCCAAATGCCTCCAGGTATATCGAGTCATCTTCAGAAGGGGAAAGGTACTTCCAGCCACCCCTCTGTTTAAGGATCCCCAGGATGTCTGAAAAGGAAACATCCTCAGAGGGGGACCTTGGGGATCCTTCTGAAGCCTCTAAATTGGTATCAGAAGTGACATACTCAGGGGAGTCTATGTGTTTCCTCTCACACTGTCTCTTCCAAGGGACCCCCTCGGGAGGGATGTTCTGGGAGGTATCAGAAGAGGAGGATCCACCCATTGTGGCTTCCTGGGGCACTGACTCTCTATTCTGTGGTTGATGGAGAGGTAATGAAGAGGTGGACACCAGTCCCTTAAGGGGAAGAGAGGCCGGAGCTGAAGGTGCAGTAGACTCAGAAGAGAGCACACTCCACATCGCCTCGAAGACACCTCAGTCCTGGGCAGAGAAACAGACTATGGCCCCGAGAGACCGGGAGATCTTCTCAGCACCAAGAAGGGTGGCTCTGAGGCAGATGTAGGAGCCAAACTCACCTGAGCCGAGGCACCGAGTGGGAGAGCCGGCTCTGACAAGGGTCTGACCCGACTCTACCCCCCCCGGAGCTGACCAGGGAGCGTCAGCCCCCAGGTCCCTCGATGGATGAAAGCATCGAAGAAACCAGAGCAGATGTCGGATCCAAGATATCAATAGTGATTACTGGTTTCAGTGGATCCAGCACAATGACTTCCATGCTCTCTGGCTCCAAACTCGTCCGAGTTGGAGGAGGAATAGTCATAGTAGAAGGTACCGTTGTTGGCTCCAAAGTCTGGTGGGCTGGGTTTGAAAGAATTTCAGCTAAGGCCTGGGTCTGAAGCAACATCTTCACTACCCACACCATGTCCTCATCTGATAACCTGGAGGATCTAAAGGAATGACTGGAAGACTTGTGGGGCTATCTGCCACCGACTGTAATAAAGGAGAGACCGGTACCGAGCGAACAGGCTCCAAGGACAGTGACTGGTTCCTCTTTCAGCTCCGCAACAGCTCCAATGAGACAGATGAAGCTGAGGGAGAACCATATTTTTTGGCTCCGATAACTCTCAGAGCCAAGAAGGCATCATGCCTGGTGCAGCTTGTTGGCTCAGACACTGGTGCCGATGAAGCAGACTTTGGAGTCTTGTCTGATTTTTTAATCCGATTTCCTTTGTCCACTATCGGTAAGCCCCTCAATATAAGCTTATTCCTCCTCTCCTGCAAGACCCTGACACTAAAACTATGACAAATGGAACAGGAGTTTTGAAGATGGAGTGTACCCTGACAGTACACACAACTAGTGTGTCTGTCAGTAATGGGCATCTTCTGAGTGCGGGAATCACACGTTTTGAATCCTGACTTTTCCTTAGCTAGTTCCTTAGACATACTAGCTCTAAGGAAAAAATTCTCAATAAAAGTTAAAACAACAACTATAACTGTTGTAAAGAGAAAGCAGCAAAGAAACAAATATCTAAAATAAAGTACTATATATATATATATATATATATATATATATATATATATAGATATATATATATATTTTTTTTTTTTTAAGAGAAGAAAAAAGAGGGGAGGAGAAGTCTCTAAGTTAAACAACTATCTCCTGCTAAATGGATTACTCTTAAAAGGCTTATAAAAAAAGAAAAAAGTGCAAGAATCCACTAATTTAAAAAGGGATTCTTGTGGAGAAACTAAGGCCAAAAGAAAGGTAGCCACAAAATAAACTTACAAGGTTTAAAAAGGGCTAACACTAGCACACGACTGTTACTATAGCACTAATACATAAAAATAACTAACAATTTGACAGAAAAGTTAGAAAAACACATAAAATATTAAATTTTCCAAGCCTGAGCCAATGAAGACAATCCAGAAGCTTCCATCAGCAAATGAGATCTGGGTAATAGCCGCTAAGCACTGTGGGATAGGTATTCAGTCTCAAGCCAGTAGAAGCTCTTGAGCTATAGTTAAAGGCTGAGTTGGAGCCAAGGTTTTGGCTCTGAACCCAAAGTAGCAAGACTGAAGGAGAGATGGGACAACATAACATCATTATTTCCAGAGGTTATTTTATTCTCTTTTTCCCTTCCACCTCCAAGCCCCAGGAAGAATCTCCCTGATATTCCACCCACTCAGAAGGAGAACACCATTCTAGAGGTTCAGACTCTTCTAGAAAAAAAGAGTCATCCAGAGGTCCCAACTGAACAATGAGGATACGGAACACACTCATGCTTCTTTTTTTGGTGCCAAAGAAGACAGGGGACCTACAACCAATTCTAGAGCCAAGCAATCTGAATTTGTTCATCAAGAAGTTGAAGTTCTGCATGGTTACAGTTTACACCATACTGCCACTACTACTCAAGGATGATTGGATGTGCTTTGAGCTGCATTTTTTGGTGTGGCTTTAAGGGCTCTTGTTAATTCCTAATTGTTTTTGCATGCTAATTGGCTGCGTTGCTGTTTAAAAGTACTACGGTTTGGATCTTTAGTTGTCTGATGAAGCAGCTGCTGCTGCAAAAGCACTTACTGTTTGTTCTACTGCTTGTTCTGGGATTAAATTCTTGAATTTTACTGCTGTGTTCCGCTGCCTCCTTTGACTGTGATATTGTATCAAGTGTTATAAATGCTTGAATAGAGTAACAACTGATTTGGGTGTAAAAGTGTAAAGTAGGCCAACATGCGAGAATCTTTATCTAGTCACTATAGCTATTAAAATAATGCCACTCAAAATGTTTCATATAAATTGTTACATGTCCACACAAACAGACTATATGCCCAGATGTTGAGAAATAACCAAAGTTCATTGAGATATACAGCCTACTTTAAGTTTAGCTAGTGTCAATATTTTAACTGTTGGTATTCAAACAGGACTACTGCTTTTTTTCCTTTTGTAGACAGAGGTAAGATCTCCAAACCCATTAATTAATGGGGAAGTTATAGTTACAAACATGAATAATAATAATCTCAGTGTGGACTTTGAATTGTAACCACATTTACTGATACAAATAACAGTACTACTGTTTCACACTGACAATGGAGTATTTTTGCACAATAAGTACTTATGGAGTGAATCTAATGAAATTCCAGTTGAAGAATATTCTGTTGCTTAAAAATGAAATGGAGGGCCCTTGGAAGCAATGCCTTGCACTCTACAAATGATAGCAGGGATGGGCAAATTACAGCTCCCTGAGTGGCAGCAAAATGAATGACATAAGAGATAATATTACAAAATTATACAGTGACCATTTGAGATGTTGTAATTGTTGTAGGAGGTTGTTACAATATCACTGAGACTAATGAGGACACTTTCTAGAAGACTGCAGGGGATATAATTGGTCTGAGTAAAATTTATGGGTTTGCGATTGCATTTATTGATGTCCACCCTGTTCCTCATTTTCAGGAAGCAGCACAACTGAGAGTTAGATTGTTCACAAACTTTATCAGAAGAAACTCCTTAAAGCACTCGGGTGAAAACTGTTTTAGTATGGAACATTCTAAATCACAAGCTTACTTATTTTGGTAAGGGACCTGTTGCACTTAATCCATTTGGATAATCGAGTGATGGGCTCCTATTTGACCAAATTGGTCAAAATTTTTTTTAAGGGTGACTACGTTTCTCATAACAACTCCAGAAATATGTTTACAGATGAATGTTTGTAGTCTTAACAATAAATTAGCAGAATTAAAATCTTGCACTGCGAATGGCTCTTCTGAAGTGTTTTTCCTAATGGAGTCTTGATTTAGTAGCATCACTAAACCACTATGCATTCCTGGATTTTGTGGTCATGACACTTCAATAACAAAGAAGAAAGGGGTGTATGTGCTTCTTGTACACAAGCATCTACACTAACCTTTACTCCTGCAATTACTGAACTCATTGCTGTTAAAATAACTGACAAATAACTATGCAAGAAAGTAGCTCTTTTCTACTGTTTCCCAAATGAATCCAAGGAAGAAAATATTGAGTTATGTAACCAAATTACACCATGTTTTAGTGATAATTAACTCAGGTGATTTAAATGTTCCCTGTGTTGATTGGTCAATTCTTTCTTCCACAATTAAAATTATAAATAAAATAACTCTCCAGTATGCAACTCCTTTTCTTTACCTTTCCACTTCTTGTACTCCTCTTTGTTCTAACCTCTTATCACTCTTACCTTATCCACCATTATATATGCTCCCCTACCTCATGCATCTCACACTCTTTTTACTACCTGCTCCTTTATTATCTCCTCATCTCTCTTCAACTTCTCTACTGTCTTCATAATCTAACTATATTTCAGAACTACCAAATCACCTGCAAATCCAAATCTAAATTCTGTAACCAACTCTTACCATTAACCCTTCTCACATTTTTTTGCCAATACCATACTCCTCTCTGGAGACATGCACCCCAACCCAGGCCCCCTGTCCTCTCCCCACAGCCACTTACCACACAAGCCTCCCTCTACCTCTCCTCATGATTCAAACCATCCTCATCCTGCCAGGCAATACACATCTTTATACAAACACCTAGTTATCTACTCGTTAAATATTCAAAGCCTCACTAACAAAATCACTGAGCTACACAGCTGGATAGCCAGCCCATACCTCCCCTCACATTCTATCCTTATCCGAAGCATGGCTCAAACCACACATCACTAACACCAAAATACTCCCAACTGGCTATAATATCTACTGCTCAGACAGATTCCTAAAAAAGGGGGGTGGGGGTGGTGTAGCCATCTTCTATTCAGATGGCCTAAATCTCTCACCTGTCACCATCCCTATCCCTGACTTCCACCCAGCTGAACTAATCATCCTAAATTGCCACCTTAACCCACACAAAAGATTTGCTATCACTTCCATTTATATCCCCCCTGGAAATAATATCCCCACCCTAGAAAATATCCTATCCTGGTTTTCCCATAACATACACTATGAAACCCTCATCCTTGGAGATGTCAATATAGACTGGTCCAAACTTACAGCTGACTCTCCACAATTTAGTATCAACCTACAGGGATTCCATCAACTGATAACACCCTCACTCGCCTCCTTAAAACCTCATCATCCAGCAGTACTACTGACTGGATTCTCACTAAGTCCCCCAACCTCTACCATAGCCCAACTACCCTACCAGACTCCTTAAGTGATCATCTCCCTACCTGTATTTTAAGACACTCCACCCAACCTCTCAAATCACACCTTTACAGAGACTGTCGTAAACTCACTAGCTTTAATATCAGCCAGTTCATCTCCATACTGTCTAGTATTGACTAGTCCATCCTTAGGCAGATCCCTCTTGATCGCACAGTGAGTAAATTTAATAGCCTTTTCTTGAACACCCTCAACTCCCTTGCCCCTCCCAGGAGAATTAGAATCAAATCAAATTATGCTCCCTGAATTTCTAAGGATACTAAATCCCTTATGCACAAAAGAGATGGTGTTTGGAAAGCCTGGGTTAAACCAAAAGAACTACCCCTGCTACATAATTAGAGAACTACGGAATCTTGTCAAAAAACAAATCAATAAGGAAAACAAATCCTGCTATAACTCTGTCCAAGTCAGTATCCAACCCACATAAGTTCTGATCTACTCTAAACAAAATTCTTTCTCCAGGCTGCCCTTCCAACCCCTCCTCTTTCCCAAATAAATTTCCTCTGGAAACCACTACCCTCCTCAATAAACACTTCATTGATACAATCCAAACACTCACACCCTCCACCTTTAACACAATTACTTCCCCTACTTCTTCTGAAGCTTAAACCCTGCTCTCCCTCCACACAATCTCCCTCCAACCTTCCTTAAACTAGCTGCAGAATCTATCCTGTGTCCATTCTCGTCACCAGATCAGTTCAAGACGCTACAGTTCCTTTCATTTGGAAATGCTTCTTCACCATCCCCCTGTACAAAGGAGGAAACTCGACTGAGCCATCTAGCTACAAACCCATCAATATCCTATCCACTCTTTCTAAAATACTCAAAAAATGCATTCACTCACAACTTCTCAACTATCTCCTCCAACATAACCTTCTCACTTCCACCCAGCATGGTTTCCGGCCTAACCATAGCACAGCTACTGCCCTCCTATCATTTACTCATGCTATCACTGAGGCCTGTGATAACAACCAACTCATATCCTGTCTCTTCCTTCAAGCTTTGACACTGTCTCTCACCCCATACTGCTATCTAAACGTGCTAATCTCAACCTATCTGCTGCCTCACTAGCCTGGTTCTCTAGCTACCTCTCTTGTAGGCAGCAATCTGTCAGACGGCTCTCATCCTGCTCTCCATACATTCCAGTCCCATCTGGTGTTCCACAAGGTTCCATCTTGGGTCCCCTTCTTTTTAACATTTTCACTAATGACTATACACATCCTGTAAACAATCCTCCCTCATCCAGTATGCAGACGACTCGACTCTTATCTCCATCTCCAGCAATACATCTGAACTCCATACCCTAACCCATGACACCGTTCTATCCACTGAAAAGTGGCTGCCTGATAATCTTCTCATCCTTAACCCTAAAAAGACCAAACTCTTGCTCTTTCTCCGCCGTTCTCTTTCTCATCATAAATCCACCTTTGCTATCCTCAAGTAACACTATCATAAAACCTGAACCCCACACAAAGCTTCTAAGTGTCATCATTGATGACAAACTTAAATTTAACCTACATATACTCCAATGTATACAAAAAATCACCAGAAACTAGGCTTGTTATATCCAACAAAAAATGTCTAACTTCCAGTGCTAGGCTCTCCCTGGCACAGGCACTTCTCCACCCCTCCCTTCTATATGCTGCCCCAGTTGTAACTAACATTCAGTCCACGACCTTGTCCAAACTTCAGCAAACATACCACGAAATAGCTAGAGTTATTATGAACTCTCCTTACAACTCGCACCACTGCCTTGCACTCAGCTCTCTTCACTGGCTTGACCTCCTCCAACAATTCCTCCTGTCGCATTTTCAAATACACTCTGTACTATACAAACCATCTTCCTGCCCATCTCTTTCCTCCCTGGTATCCACCTACTCCCCCATCTCAGACCCTCCACACCTCAAACCAGCAACTCCTATATATCTACCAACCAAAGAAAAATGTGGGCAAACTTCTATATAAATGCTCTGTAGCCCAAGCTTGGAACAAACTCCCTACACACATACACTCCATTACCCACCCATTACACTTTAAAAAAGAACTCAGACTTCACCTACTAAACTCCAAGACTTGCCTGTGCCATGACCCACCTAACCCTTACCACACTCTTGTATCATAGTCCCACCATATGTGTATTTTTAATAGTCTCTGCCTATTCACATAGTAACCTACTAGGTGTTTACCTGGTAAACCCAACCTCACAAAACTGAATGGCTTAAATTTTAATGTATATTTTTTATATCTTTGTACAATTGTTACTTGCATATTGCTATATGTGTATGCTTCTTACTTTTTATTTTTTGACCTGTTTTATTTCTAATTTTACTGTCTTGTGATTTTTTTTTATATACTGTAAAGTGTTTGTAACTGGAGCTTTTCTCCTTGGATCTCCACTGAAAATGGGCTACTGGCCCAGTTGGAGCAACCTGATTAACAAATGTCAATCAATCAATAAATAAAATAATGCTAGTTTCCCTTGGTGGAAGAGTAACTTAATTAGGTGAAACATAAAAAGACCAGACTGTGGAGATATTATAGCAGCTGCCCAAATGTGGAAAATAAGAGAACTTATAATAGATTCAAAAAACATTTCTCAAGGTTTATCAAAAATCAAGATCTACTTATGAATTAAACTTAGCTAATATACTAAAAAACAATATGCCACATTCATTAACACCTACATTAAATGTACACTAAGTCTACATGTTCTGTATTCAAGAACATCCTTACCACATTGCTTGTGCTTTCTAGTCACTCAGAAAGATTTTGTGGTAACCTTAATTAATCCCCCCTCAATAGTTAATGCTACAAGAAAATCAGCAGGAAAAATAAATTGAGAAGGAAGAAGGTATGAGTTATGCTTGTGGTCCCCATTCCCTCAGAATGGTGTACACTTACTGTAGGCATTAATGAATGAGTACTAGGGGTCTGTACAACATTTGCAGATTTAATTATGGATTAGCATACATTTTCTGGATCACAATTCCAACATAAGAAACAATAATATTTTGGTGAAATTACTAAATGTTAGGTCCAGGCAAAGTGGGTCATTTTTTTTCATTATAGAGCTGGTAAGCTATGGAATTCATTTCCTAAGTACAGAAGTTGTGCTGGTCATTTAAAGATGTTAAGACATTCTTAGATGTATGGCTCAACGATGTTCTTTATGTTTCTGGTAAAAAAATAAAGCATACTCTTAAATGGCCTATACAAACCCTGAGATGAAAAAAAAATCACTTTAATGAATCATTGTAAGATTTCAAAAGATGAAACCATCCATATCTGCTTTACACTTTTTTTTTCCATATTCTTCTAATACACGCAGGTCTTCAGAAGGCTGCACCCTTTTGACTGCTATGAGTACAAAAGAGAAACAACATAAATTACAATTCTTAGATCGACATGGGGTAAAATCAAGAAGTGCAGAATGTTAGAGGAATATAGGAGCCATGAAACGGAAAGAAAAACGAGCAATGGAGAGGAAGATGGTAATCTTTTTCAGAGTGCTTAGCTTGGGAGCACTGAAAGAGTAATTTGTAAAGTAAGTGTCTCTTTCAGGGAATTGACTATATTTTGCTTCTTTCAGTAGCAATATTTTGAGTTGAATATTATTTTTTCTGGTTGTTAGGAATTGACTTCCTTAGCTGGGGCACTTGTACTGGGAATCGGTTGTCAGTAAAATGTAATTTGTTTCTTGAGGTTTGAAGAGCAGGACCAGATGCTTAAAGACAATGCGGTTAGCAATCTACTTTCAAAGGGTTTTCTTAGCTGACTTCAGTTCCATTTTACAGGTCACAGGCACAAGTTGTACATAAAAGTCAATAAAACTGAAAACAGCCATGATCAAGAAACACTCACCAAAGTGAAATCAAGCCATCATCTGAGGAGAAGTGAGGTGGATATGGGAATGATCCTTCTTTGGCTTTAGACCTTCAGATGTCAGAGAGGAATACAAAAACACGAAGTCTACTCCTGTAAAGATGCAAAACCTTCACTTAACTGGAGGAAGAGACTCCTCCAGCTTTTTAAAACGGACTTTTGTAGAGATGAACTGAAGTGGAATTGGGAAGACCCCTTCTTTGGTTATAATCCTTCCAAAGTCAAGTAAGAGTACAAAAACGTGATATCTGCACCTGCAGAGCTGAGAAGTCTTCACTTAACTGGATGAAGAAAGGAAGAGACCCCTACAGCTTTAAATAAACCTACATCCATGCAGAAGTGAGGTGGAGTTGGGAAAAATGCTTTCTTTAGCTATGATCCTTCAGTTGTTACAAAGAACATAACAGAAACAATGTTTGTACCTGTACAGCTGAGAAGGCTTCACTTAACTGGAATAAGAAAGGAAGAGTCTCCTGTAGTCTTACCCTACTGAATGAAGTCCTCCACAGGATCAGACTTCTTAAACCAGTGTAACTATAAAGAATAAGTGTTTTCAGGTGTGACCATGCAGAAAAGGTCACATAATCTGCAGCTGGAAAACGAGGGTATCAAAAGACAGGGCTCCAGAACGAATGTCACCAGCAGCTCACAGCTTTTCTCACCTGTGCTGTATGGCTTCTCTACATCTCACTGAATATAAAGTGCACATGTTCTGTGCAGACGAGTTCAGCTGGAAATGCTGAACTCTCCAATAGCTGCTTTCTACAAGAAATTACTCTTTATGCAGTTTCTAAGTATATACCAACAGTGATTCCTTTTCCTTTTGGAACCTTTCTTCAGTGTTTGTACAACTGTGTATTTGGCATATATATGTGCAGATGATGTGGGGAGGTAAAGGGGGGCTTGTTTCCTTGAAAAAAAAACTTTAGAATTTTTTGTAAGGTTAAATTTAAACAACTTAAGGTGTGGGAATTACTTGCCTCCCATCGAAGAAAAAGAGAAAAAAGAAAAAAAAAATTAACTTTTTTTTCATAAGGCTGACCAGTTCAGTGAGTCAAAACATCATCAAGGTGAATGTCAGGGACTCATAGGCGAAACAAGCTGACAACTTACTTATAGAAAGCCTCTGTCAGTGTATATGGTTAAATGTACTTGCATTCTAGTCATACATTTGTGACCCCATTTTTAGAGTGAACAGACATACACACTGCATTTCAGTCATATCTATTGAATGGGAAAATTCATTGCATTATAATTTCCACTTCACCTGGCCCAAATGAAATAATTACTTAGAATGAAAAATAGAGCTCCATTTGAGAAAGAGGGGCTTCAAGGCAATAACTACAAGGGCATTATCAGGGGCAAAATGTGGAGTTCTAACAACCTTGGTGTGCTGTCTGTCACGTGGAAAAAACAGCAGAATACATGCTGTAACATTGACTATCCTCAAGACTCTTAAAGTCTGGACCACAGAAAATTGCAACCCAATTTACTGCTCTCAGTCTGATATCCGTCTGGTTATATTCATTGTCACATATACTGCTCAGAGGCTGGGAACTGGTAATTGGACTAAGCCAGAGACAGAAAATAGAGGTAACTCAGTTCAGGTACAGTTTGGTTCTTTGCCTAGATGATTTCTACTTTGTTGTCTAATCTTTAGTTTGAGTATGCAGGGGCATTTCCCATAATGGGCCGAGGGTGCTCAAACTGATCCCATGTTTAACACATCACATTCTCTATTATTTGGCACCTTCACAGCAGTCTGAGGAGTGGCTCATGAGCACAGTGTACAGTGGTAAGTCTACAGGGTCAAATGTCATGTGACTCAACGTACATTCAAAGAAATAAGGACTTCAAAAAGAACACCTCTTGTTACTGCAAGAGTTACTAAAATAAGAGTCAAATTGAGGGAAAAATTGTGGTCTGCAGCTTTAGAGATGAGACACCATAAAATAAAGAACAAAAAACAGACTAAATGGTTTATTACCTCATAACACTATTTTGTTAGTAAGAAATTGATTTACAGTCAATAAAATACTATACACCACAACTCTCTCCAACCAATCAAAAGCCACAAAGGTCAGTGAACCGAATAAAACATGCACTTTATTTTTTTTAAAAAATCGCAAAAATGAAATCTCTTAGCACCTCAGCTGTTAAGCCTTTACAGAGTAGATACTCTGTAAAGGCTTAACAGCCGAGGCACTAAGAGATTTCATTTTTGCAATTTTTTTTTTGTTTGTTTTAATAAAGTGTATGTTTTACAGTCAGTAAAATGCTCAGTATAATATGCAGCCAAATGTACAGCTAGATTTAGGTTCCAAATCAATTCAAAATACAATTTTATTTCTAAGTAGAAAACATCAGCATTAACATTAGTGACCATAACATGCCAGCAATAACTTGTACTAAAGTCTCATCATGTGAAGCACCATTAAATGGTAGGAAGCCCAGAAAGATCTCATAGAAAATAATGCCCAGGGCCCAGCAATCTACTGGCTTTCCATATCCAAGTTGTAAGATGACTTCAGGGCCATATATTCTGGGGTTCCACACATCTGTATAATAGATACAGAAGAAAGATAAAAGTCAGCAGAGAATATGCATGCTATATTATGCTTTTAAAATGAGAATCAGATTTGCATTGTCATTTAATTAATGTTTTAATCAGAAGCCACCTTACATGGATAAATGAATGAATGATAAAAGATTGCATTTATAAACTGGCAATATTAGACAGATGTACTGGAAATCCTATAGTAGTAGCCATATTCCTGGACCTAAATTTGTCAGTGACTAATACTAAACAGATTTAAGTATACAAATTACATTGCAACAAGAAAACTGAGCTATGATTGGGCAATTTGTGACTGAGAACCTGTTATTACTGAATGCAATGTTAACTAATTGATTAAGGTACACTTATATCCAGAATTAAAACCAGAACCAATATGTACCTGTAATTAGACACTCCAAGCGGAGGGTAACAGAGCTTCCTGTTTCTTATATGCTCAAGTTACACTGGTGTGCCTTCTGACACATGGAGGGTGACAGCAAATCCCCAGTCAAGCAGCTTTGCACATTTATACTTAAAACCCTTAGTAAGTAGAAACTGACAAAGGAAGCTGACCTTATGCGATATGTGATAAGCAGTGAACCTGGCAACAGATTTTCTTCTCAAACACGTATGGCTTCAGAACAGGTCTGACGACTTAAATCCAAAAGGCAAAAGACCAATGTGCTACCAAGCCCTTCAGCTACCCTTTCCTTCCTTCAAAGGTCCACCTCTACACAACTGTATCCTGATAATGTTGAATCCTCCACTCCCTTTCTTCACATCAAGTGTTCACTCCAAGTGGCTTCATATTTTTTAACCTCAGACCCCCCCAACATCTTGGTGCCTCTTCACTCCACATCTTCCAGGAGACTGATGTTATCTCAATACAGTCTGCAGAGTTGTACAACCTATTCCTCTTGTATCTGAGTCAAACCTACAGAACATAATCCATATGTAGCCATACCAGGGCTACACAACTTATTCCATATGTGGCCATATCAGACTGCGTAACTTAGTCCATATGTATCAATATTAGGATTACACAACTTATTTCATATGTAACCGTATCAGGGCTACACAACTATTCCATATATAACTACACAACTATTCCATATATAACTGTATTAGGGCTACATAACTTTATTCTACATGTAATTGTATCAGGGCTACACAACTATTCCATTTATAATCATATTAGGGGTACACAACTATTCCATATATAACCGTATTAGGGCTACATAACTTTATTCCACATGTAATTGTATCAGGGCTATAAAACGTAATCCATATGTGGTTGTATCAGTACATTATTCAGCAGAGGAATGAAAGCTGCTTTCCCTAAGTCTACTTCTCCACATCAAAGAGTCTGCCATACTTCTGACCTTTGCCACACTCATTAGCACTGTGCTGCATGAACAAGTTCAGATGTGATGGTTACTGACACACCTGTTTGTCTTCAGCTAAAGATACATGATATGGACTCGCTGTAGTGCACATTTTATTTATATACATATATATGTTGGGGGTGGACATAACAAGAAAGAGCAAGGAAGCACCATCTGCAAGTCTGTACTTTATCCAAGATCCCAAAAGTGCATAATTATACACCGTTTTACATTGTCTATCTAACCTGCTCTCTTCTCAAATTGTTTAATTAACCAGGTAGTTCTGAAGTAATACTCTTTCTTGCCATCACTGAAGAACGTAATCATCTGATGTTGTTAATCTTCTTTCCATTCATCACTGATGGGTTCAGTTCTGAGCCCTCGGAACCGAGTTGCCTAATACAAAGCTTGCACCAGCCAAAGAGCTCTCAAGCTAAGCTATTACCCATAGTACCCTTCTTGCTGTTACCTCAGCTCTCATTTGTCGCATAGCCGTAAAGCCGCATTCAAGCCAAGCTCTCAGCTAAGTGGAAACCTTTTGATATCTTTTCTGGATATTTTCTCTATTTCTTATTCCTTGTTGGTAATTTTGATATTTCTTTAACTTTGAAGCTGTCTATAGACCTTTTTACCCTTCTGTTTCTACCTTTGGTAGTCTTTAAGTATCGTTGGTGGTACGGCCTTTCTCCCTACCCTTGTGGTATTTCTTAAATACCATCGCTGGTATTTCTTCTTCTTCCTTTTTCATCTAGCTTGTTGTGTCTTTTTGATATATAGTTAGACATAGATATTGTAGAACTATAGACATATTAGACTTAGAGTAAAACCAGAACTCTTTGCCTTAGTTTTTCTGTTTGACTTGTTGTGTTTCTTGTTCGTGATGTCGGATAAAAAGGTCATGTCAGGGTTTAAACATTTATACTTATTGTAAGGGTAAACTACCTAACAGTGATTCCCATGATGACTGTGTTTATTGTTTGGTGGTGCCTCATCTTTCGGTGCAACCCCTTTGTGTGATTTGTCAAAGTTTTAGTCAGCGCACCTTGAATGAGAGCAAAAGCAAACTGATTCTGAAAAGCCTCCTTAAGTCACCCTTTTCAGAGGCCCTTTCTGTGATGGATGGAGGTCTCATCCCCTCCAACCAAGGATAAGAAAAGGTCCCACTCTGTTCCCTCTTCACCATCGGGTGACCAGGGCAAACCTGTAAAGTCTAAGGTACCTAAATTGTCTTCGGAGCATAAGTCCGCCTCATCAGCACTGACCTCTTCCGCTCCAACTATGACTATTCCTATATCAGCGCCTGCTTCGGCTCCGATACTGCCTACAACACTGACTACTAACTTTCCAAAGATTACTACAACTTCGGCACCAAGTGCCGCTTCTGCACAGTGCACACCTTTGATGCCTATCTCTGCAATTACATTTGCTATGGAACCTTCTGTGTCCGCTCCAGGTGCCTCTTCAGCAACCAGCCCTTTCACGGTTCCAATAACTATAATTTTGACTCCACTTCTTCTGGTCTCCAAACTTGAGACATTGGTGCCTGTAGATACCACACCACGGACCAGATACTCTCCGTCAACAGATCCATTTCTAGGGCAAGTATACAGTCTGTTCCTAGAATGACCTGACTCCCCATCAGGAGTATCCACTAGATCCACCAGGAGCCTTTCTGTGTTTAACGTGGTGCGTCTTGTGGATCAGCTGTTGACAGCCAGGAGGATACCCAGTACGTCTAGGACCCATCCTCCTGTAGGACTTGGGTTGGTTTCCCCACGGACTCTATCCTACTCTCCTCCTTTGACCATTCCAGTTCTAAATTCCTCAGCTCTGACATCATTTTCGGAACCCCCCCCCCATCTTGGTGCCTGTAGTGGACCTCACTGGGGCTCCGGGACTGTCCCTTTGGCCTTTGGTCTCCTCTGAACTGGGCCTTCCTCAATCCTGTGATTGGGCTGCAGGCTCTTTGGCTCATGGTATGGTTCTGAGTGTGTCTACAGTTCCGTCCATGATGCCGGAAGTTCTGTCTGCACTGATCCTGCTTGATACTCCACCCTCGGGAACGGGTTTGATGGAGCAGGTGTAACCCCGGTTCTGAGGTTGTCCTTCTCAGTTCTGGGCTCCCATCCATCTTCAGATGGACCTGCATTCTGAACTATGGAGAGGGCACTTGCTTCTGGAAGCATTCCATCGACGTCGGAACCCCAGACCTCTTTTCCCCCTGAGCTACTTTTGACACAAGCCACTGCCCCAGGACACCAGGCAGGAAAGTCGCAGAAGACCCCGTTACAGGGCACCCCCTCTTCAGAGTTCTCCTCAGAAGCCCCCACTGAGGAGACCCCATGGAAGAGATCATGCAAGAGGAAGAATGTAGACTCCCTTGAAGAGTCTCTAACAGAGGATATGGATTTTGATGAAGGTGAAGGCTCCCAACGGTCACCCCCAGTGATGTCTCCTTTGGAGACATCCTTGAAATGTTGAAACAGAGGGGTGATTGGAAGCCTACTAACCCTTCTTCCAAGGAGTCTGTGTTTCTGCAGGGTTTCCATGCCCGGCCATCTACCTCTTGGGTAATCCCGCCTGCAGATGATCTGGTACAACCCATGGTGCAGCGTGCCTGGAAGAACCCTGATTCTGTTGAGTCAATCCCTCAGAGACCTGACAAGATATTAGCCCACCCCCCACTAGGAGAACCCACATCAGTCAAGAGGTTTACCAGTCGATGCTATGGTAGTGGTGGCGGCCATGAAAAAGGATTTCACCGAAGAGAGTCATACTGTTCATCTGCCCAACAGAGAGTCCCGGGCTGCGGGCAGATTAGAGAAGTGAGATTTTGCTTCAGCGACTTTTGCCATACGGTCTCTGAATTACTTGGCACATTTTATGGGGCTCCAAAGAGACTTGGTTTCTGAACTCTCTGGAACACCGCAGGACAGGTGACTGACGAGGTAAGGGACAAATTTGCCTCGCAGCTCACAACCCTAGAATCGAGCACCAATTTGTCCATGAGGTTTCCCTCACATCCAACCAAAGGGGTGGCTAGAGCAGCGGGTTCAGGCATAGTCATGAGACGCCATGCCTGGATGTGCCTCTGTGACTTTGCAGACCTTTTCAAGTCTTCCTTCCTGAATGCTCCAATCGAAGCATCTTCCCTTTTTGGCCTCAAGGTGAAAGGCACCCTTCCTTGCCAGGTGTGAGTAGGATGGTAAGACACTGTCTGCTGTAAGCCTACATTATTCCAATCCTCAACGTTCTTTTTTCAGGAACCAGAGGAGCGGAAAAATGTGGCACAAAAAATCTCAGGGTCCTTTCCTTGCCACACATGACAATGATACCCCCAGGGGCAGAGGGGATAACAATTCTGGAAGACGCCCCTACCGAGACAGAGGGGGGTCTGCATAACCAGGGACCCAGGGATTCTTTCTCTGGGCAGCCTTACCAGTGTTCCTGAAGAGCAGACCGATTGCTTTCCTCTGGAAGCAGTTGGGGGATGTTTCTCTCTGCACCACACTGCCTGGCATTCAATAACGTCCGACAGTTGGGTGCAGAAGATCATAACCAGAGGCTACACCATTCCCCTCATCACTTATCCAAAACTTCTGACAAAACTTCCTGATGTTCCACCCAGTCAAAGGGAAGAAGCAGCTACAGAAGTAAACAAGCTGTATCAAAAAAGAGTCATCCAAATAGTCCCACCAGACCAATGCAGATCTGGATTCTACTCGAGATTCTTTTTGGTGCCAAAAAAGACAGGGGACTGGGGACCAATTCTGGATCTCAGCAATTTGAACAAGTCCATTGCCCAAACGAAATTCTGGATGGTCACGGTTCAGTCCATTCTTCCTTTTCTAAGGGAAGGTGATTGGATGTGCTCGATAGATCTCCGGGACACGTATTACCAGATCAAAATGCTCGAGGACTCCACTTCACTTCTGGCTAGGAGTCAATCACTACAAATTTTGTGCCCTGCTGTTTGGACTCTCTACAGCCCCCAGAGTGCTCACAAAGTGCATGGCAGTGGTCACAGCTCACTTGAGGTTGCAAGGATTCCAGGTGTTTCCATATTTGGATGATTTGCTCCTTACTGCCCCTACCAAGTATCTTCTGGTAACAGCCCTGCAGTACACTCTTTCCCTGGTGAGACTTTTGGGGATAACAGTAAACTGGGAGAAATCCAACCTTGCTTGAACTCAGAACATAGAATTCATTGGAGCGGTCTTCGACACCCATTCTTGTCTGGTGTCTCTCCCAGCTCATAGACTTCAGAGATTGAGGCTCAAACTCCGGGTGATACTCTATCAAAACAAAGCCTTAGCAAGAGAGGTTCTTCAGGTTTTAGGATCCATGGCAGCTTCCATAGCAATAGTGCCTCTTGCAAAACTGCACATGCGAATACTTCAGTGGCTTCTGCTATCTCAATGGTTTCCAAATTACCACCCTTTATGCTTTCAAATTCAGAAAAACAATTGTTGCAAGCAGGACCTTCTTCGGTGGATGAGGCCAGACACAGAACTTTGGAGCCATTCATTCCACCCACCCCCCATCCCAAGGCCATTGTGACCACGGATGCTTCCCTGATAGGGTGGAGGGGGCCATTTCCAGGGAAAAACAGTCCACTTTAGAAGCCAACCTGCATATCAATGTTCTAGAACTGAGAGCGGTGCTGTTAGTGTTGCAAGCATTCCAATCTGTTCTTCCTTCTGGAACGATCGTAATTCAATCAGACAACATGTCAGTAGTCTGGTATATCAACAAGCAAGGAGGAACGCAGTCCTCTCCCCTGTGTTGAGAGGCCATGAGAATTTGACAGTGGGCAACAGCTTCCAACTGCTTTCTGATAGCAACACATATCCCTGGGAATTCCATTGTGATCACAGACAAGCTGAGCAGATGTATTCTCCTGTCTCAGGAGTGGTCCCTCAATCCTGACATAGCAGCAAAAACTTTCAGCTGTTGGGGCCAGCCTTGCTGCGACCTATTCGCCTCCCTGTTTATAAAAGCCACGCACAATGTTTATTTATAATTAACAAAGTGTTGATGTTGAAATAAAAGTCACAGCAGTAGGAAAAAGCAGAAAGTACAAGCACAGCAATATAAACATTTAATGCAACTAGCAATAAGCAAGCAATAACACCTGACACTGAGAACTTTATATGAGAGATAACAGCCCAGCCAGGGGGTGATCTGTCTCTCCTTTTTGGAAGGTCTGTTATTTTACTTATAACACTTGGGTCTGTTATTTCCCTTATAACATTTATCCATCGTGGAGGGCATTACTGTGCTTAGATAATGAGCTGTCTGTTAATATGCTTTGTATTTGTTTTAATTGGTACATATTTTTTATACTTTTGATGTTAAAATGGTTCTGCCTAACATCTTAAAGTTGCAGTAGCATATATATAATTGTTGGAGGAAGTATTTTACATTCAAAATATCAGTGATGCAAGTATTTAATGTCCAAATACACAAAAATGTACTCAATCACTATAACCACTTTCTCAACTGAAGACACCTCAGGTATTGCATAGGAAATGAATGAAAAAAATCATACAATGCAAGTACTGCAACTCCCATGCCTCTCAACTGTCCCTGACTTTGCAGAACAATACCTGACTTTGCCCAATATTTTTCCTCTATACTTCAAAAATGTTTGATGTTCTTTTACATCTCTGTGGATTGAGGTCAGTCAATAAAGCCAAATATTAGACTTTAATACTTCTTATTGTTCAAAAAAGTAGTTTGCTGTAAAATATGTTGTTCTGTTAATTTTTAAGCAAAATACAATAACACTTTAAAACTGTCCCTGATTTAGGATTTTTATCCCCCCATTATTTTGGCTTTGGCCAGAACGCTTGGGCAAATAACACACTCAGGTTTGTTCATTAGTAACAGCCCCTTGTATGACTGCTTACACTGCTAAGTGCACAACATTTTATCCAAAAGCCATGAAATTTACAAGGAAAACAAATGTGAGGAAAAAAATTAGAAATTTGTGCGCTAAGCCCTCTGCATACAAACACACACTAAACCCTTAGTTACAGCCACTTGCATGAGTCTACACCTTAGACCTTAGATATTTGCTTAAGAGCAAGTGAATAAATAAATTAATAAATAATGGCCCAAAAATGTATTGGACCTCACTGCCAGAACCATACAACACAAGCCATTACAACTTTCCACTGACCTCCCAACTCTGAGCAGCCAAGTGCTCCGGATTATGCGGAATGCTCTGCATTTAAAGGCTTTCTGGGGTGCTTTCCCACTGTTCCGCATTAAACAGTGGTGGCTCCACTTTGCATTTTTGATTGGGTCATATACCGCAAATAGAGTTAATCGGCATTGATGTATATGAGCCAATCAAGAATTTATTTTCTAGGCAAAACAAGCCAATGTGGTGAGAAAGAAATTGGCCAATCAGTATAGGACTTTCACTTAACAACATAGCCAATAGTAATATCACAAGGGTTTTTGCTTCACTGCAATACTTTGAAAAAACAGGTATCGCAGATCACTTATTTATTCGTTAATTTTTTGGAATGCATTTCTTTTCCTGGCTGGAGATGTTTGGAGTTTTTCTATTATGGCTGCTACAAGTCCTTTTTAGTGAGGGAGTGAGGAAGACTGAAAAAATGCACAGGAGAAGGAGATTTGGCTTAGGAGAAAAGATGGGGGCAAGCTGCAGCCTGTAGGAGCGTGCATTGCAGAGTGCAACAAGTCCAAACCTTTGCTCACCTCCCATAACGATCGTAATTCCATTTTAAACTTAGGTGTGAGGTTTATTGCATATAGTTAGGACATCAGGACATGGCACTTCTGCTATGCTGGTTTGGAGTTTTTGTGGAGTTTGCTTCCCTTCCCTTTGTTTTATGCCATAGTTACTGTTGGAGTTCAGAGCTGCCTACCTTGCTGTTTTTTTGGGTTTTTTTTAATTTTGGAGCCCCATGTTTCTGATGGAGCTGCTTGATGTACCTGTAACAAAGGTAAGTTCCTGACTCCATTTGGCTCAGTTGGTGAAAGTTAAGATTAGAAAGAAGTTTATTTTTATTTATTTATTGGGGGACATCTGCTCAGAAAAGTCATCCTTTCCTTGGTGAATTAATAAGGACTGCAGTGGGTCAATAATAGTATGTAAAGCAATTAATGCCAGATTGGAGGTTTATAGTAGGATAGTGTTTAGCAAACATTTAGAGCAATGTAATATTGTAGGAAATTATATTAATGGGCAGTTTTAGCTGGAATCTGTTTAGCAGTAGTTTTAATTTTAGTATGATGCTTTATAGTAGTGCTGTTTTGTATTTTAGTTATGTATGGTTTTGTAAGATATAAAATAGTTTGGTTTAAATTACAAGTTGGGTTTTTTTATAGAATTTTAGAAATGTACTGTTATTTTTTGGCTATGTATTTGAACTTCATGTTTTTGTCCACTTCAACCAGGCACCATGGAAATGATACACTTTCACGCAGTGTGAAAATAGGATGTTCCACATTTTGGCTGTTTTGTCACACACACACACATTGTTAGGCTCTGTGTTCCACATTAGCCTCTTAAGAGGTTGCGAGCTATGTTCCAACTTCTTAGCTTAAGAATCAAACACCCAAAATCATGAAACCATTTTAAATATTTATCTTGTGTACTTAGAAATTTGCTATAATAACAGACTTTGCCTTAGCGAGTATTTTCCTGAAGGAAACAGAGTTCGAAACATACATTCTTGTCATTATTTACTAACTGCAATCCACAACAGTTTGTTAGAAAGTCACTCATTTTACAAAGAACAGACCAAAATGCCTCTCAGTTTCTTTGCACAGGAATTATGGGTTAAGCCAAAAATATTGGGTAGACAAGTTTCAAAATGTTTTCATCTAGTTGCTAATCAAGTAAATCTATTGGACTAAGTATTCCTTTTTGTGTGTGACCCAGGAGTACAATCTGGATAAGTGACTTGTTCAAACTCATACCATGGGCAAATTAAGGTGTAATGATTCAAGCCCTGCTCACTTTAAAACAGGAAGCAGTTCATGTCAACAGTCTTCAATACCAGAAAATACTAATTAATTTAAAAGTTAACAGAGCAAGTGCTGCATGGACATGCATTTTCTGAACACTGAAACTCTAATGACTGACATTTATAACTGACTCTTAGAAAAAAAAGGAATTAAGGGAAAGAGAGTACATAACTATAAGGCAAAATCAGAACTGTACTGTAAAACTGGGGAGAAATAAGATGCAGACTACTCTGATTCAATTAAATAGTTAACAGAACAACAGATTCTGCATCCACATGCATTTTCTAAAAAACTAAGACTGTAATGACAGGCACACTTTCCTCATCTCTAGCTTCTTCTCAACTATCTGTCTCACTGGAAACATCGGATCAGTTGTGGTGCATGCCGATCTGAATTTGAACTGCTCATCTCCCATCTTACATTCTACTACTCTGCCTATCCATTTATCAATCACCCTCTCCAGAACTTTCATGCAATGTGATAGGAATTTGATGCCTCTGTACTGCCCACAGTTGTGGATGTCTCCATTTGGTCTTGTACACTGGCACAAGTATGTTTATTCTCCAGTCATCTGGGATACGCCTTTCTCTCCACACTGCTATCTATGAGTACTCTCAGGGGCCATTTCTTCCCTATCTCACCAAGCATCTTTATCATAGGTAGATACTAGGCTATTGGCCCTAGGGCCTATATACGCCTAGCCAAAAAGGTACCCTGGCTTTCGCCACCCAAGAAAATTATTTTCTTGTGCCCCTGTTGAGCAGTGCCACAGAAGTGATCCCCAGGGTGAATTTCCTATTTCCCATTAAATCATCAAGATTTTTCTTGAAGAATGCTAATGAGGAGCTCTGTTTGACATAGATAGGTAGTCTGTTCCAGAGTGTGCGGAGTCTCTGGGACAGGAACCTATCCCTCCAGCATGTTCTGTTTATTGTGGTGACAAGGTTTAGGTCCCTACAGCGTGTAGCTCGGAGGGATTTGGATTTCTTTAAGTGGAGCATGTCCAACAGCTCTGGGTTTGACATAGCTTTGTATGTTAGGCAAAGATCGCCTCTGAGTAGGTGATATGTGATGGAGTAAAGCTGGAGTTTTTTAAACGGTCTGCGTAAGACATCTGTTTGAGGCCAGTAATCCTCTTTGTGAGGTATTTCTGTGGCCTTTCCAGTTGTTGTCGATTTCTTGTGAGGTACATACCAAAACGGGCGTTGTACTCTATAATGGGTCTAATGAGTGATGAGTAGAGGGGAACAATGACCTCTTTTTTTTCTGGATGAGAAACCTTTTGTGATGAGGTGTGCCATGTAGAAGGATTTCCTGACCAATGTGGCGATCTGATTATCAAAGGAGAGCCTACTGTCCACCTATGTCCCAAGGTCTCTTTTCACACTTTCAGTGTTAAGTAGACTATCACCTATGTGGTAGTTCATGGGTACAGAATTTTTACCAAAGGGGATGACAATGCACTTTTTGGCATTGAGCTTCAGGCCATGGCGTTGACACCAGGCATCTGTCTCAGTGAGGCTCTTTTGTAGGATGTCCACATTGTTAGGAGTTTTGATTATGACTCCTAGTTTACAGTCATCTGCAAACTTCATTAGCCAAAGACCTTCTGTGTTAGCCTGTACTTCAGAGAAGTCGATAATAAACAGGAGAGAACACAGGACTGAACCCGGTGGTACTCCACTTGTCACTCGTCTGAAGTCGGATTTGGAGTTTGCTACTTTCACAGTGTGGGTTCTGTCCATGAGCCAGTTGGCAACCCATCTTTTGACATAGGGATTTATACCTAGTTTAGTGAGTTTATCTATAATTCCAGAGTGGGGGATGGTGTGGAAAGCCTTGGCGAGATTTAGATAGGCTGTGTGAACTACCTTACCCTCATCTATGGCTTTGGTGATCGCTTCAAAGAAGTCTATCAGGTTTAGGAGACATGATCTGCATTTTACAAACCCGAACTGGGTAGGGTCCAGAGTTTGTAGATTACCAATGTCTTTGTTTATGAGTTCTATGATGATATGTTCCATGGCCTTGCAGACCAGGCTCATCAGGCTAATCGGGCGGTAGTTCCTGGGGGTCCGTCGTGGCTCCCTCCTTTGTGGAGTGGGATAACAATCACGGTGCACCATTCAGTGGGCACAAAGCCTGAGGTGAGGCTATGATTGAACATGGTACTTTGGTGGGGTGCCAGTTTGTTTTGTAGTTCGTGTAGAATGCAGCTTGGGATATTGTTTTATCCCATGGATGCTGTGTTCTTGGCTTTGGAGAGTGTTTTTTACCTGTGCAGCCGTGATTACAGGGAGTTTGCATTCTTCCGGTATAGAGATGGGCCCTACAGGGGGTGAGAGGGGGGTAAAGTTAGCACTGAACTTATCTGCCAGGATGTTGGCAGTATCAGTTGGTTCTGTATATTTAGTGCCATTGTGCTGTAACTTAGTGCAGATCTGAGTGTTGCCATTGAGATTCTTGACATAGCTATAGAATGCTTTGTGGCTGTCTTCAGAGTCAGTGGCAATTTTGTTTTCATAACTAGCTTTGGAGGATTTTATGAGGGATCTCAGCTTCTTATTGAGGCTGACCACGGAGTTCCTCCAGTCATGGGATTTTACTCTTTTTTGCAACACTTTCTTTCTTCTGTTGTAGAGTTTGTTTATGGCAGAGGACCACCAGGTTGGCTTCCTTTTTTTGGAGGATGGCATCTTGGTTCTGTTAGGGATAGCACGATCCATGCACTCATGTAAGTGCTTATAAAGTGCATTTTTGTAGGATTCAGCAGTCGTACCTCTATTGTCCGTCTGTATGGGTGTCATGAGGTTTGCCATTTCTGTCTTAAAAAGTGTAAAGTTGGCTTTGGAGAAGTTTTTTTACAGTGGTTTCCCTAATGGGGGGTGGGGCGGGATGTGAATGTCTAGTGTGATTAGCTTGTGGTCGGATCTGACCAACGAGGAACTGATCTCTGGTGTGGAACACTGGTCGCCCATGTTGGTAATGACCAGGTCTAGGATATTGCTGCCCCTGGTGGGGGTGTGAATAAGTTGATCCAAGGCATTGGAATTTATGAATTCCAGAAAACGTTGAGCAAAAGAGTTGGTACATGAGTAGTTTTCCCAGTTAATGGTGGGATCGTTGAAATCGCCCATTTTAGGGTGTTGGGTTGTACCCTAATATTTTCCAGTGTATCAAGAAATGAGGAGTGGGAATCCATGGTGGGGGGTCTGTAGCAAGCTACAATTTGGATTGCGGTCTTGCCCAGTTAGTTGCACTTGGATAATCTCAGATGCATTATGCTGTGCAACTAGCCTGGAGGTGTGGATATCCTTAATGAATATAAGCACGCCTCCACCTTTAGTGCTTCGGTCTGGGTTAGGTGGCCAAAAGGTGTGGTATGAATTATAGCCTGGTAATGCAGGGGTGCTCTCTGGAGCTTTGAACCAGGTCTCTGTCACTGCACAGATGTTGATGTTCTCCATTTTAAGGAGTGCCTCGAGTGAGTGCATTTTGAGATTTAGACTTCTAGCATTGAGTAGCATTACCCTCAGATTTTGCTTGCTTGTACCTGTTATGGTGGTGAATTTGTCATTTGCACCTTGCCTAAAAAAGGCACTATAGGTGTGGCAAGAGCCTTAGCCAGTATCCGGAATCCCAAGGGCAACAGGTGCAGGTCATCTCTGGCAAAGCATCATGGTCTGTCAATCATATCATCCCAGGCAGACAAGTACTGGATCTCCTTAGAATGACACCAGAAGCTTAGCCAATTGCTGAAGTCAGTCATTTTGTCCTTGTACTGTGGTATCATTCTGGGTGATGGCAGGATGCTACTCAGGGCTAGGGTCATACCTGCCTGGGCTACAAGATCGGAGAGCTCCTCCATGTCTCTTTTCATGTAGTCCAGGGAGGTACGTCTCAGGTCATTCACACCAACATGGACAATGACAGAGTCATATTTGTACTTGTTGTGGAGTGACCTGAGTGCGTGTGTTATGTGGTGGATCCTGGCACCCAACAGGCAGCTGACAGTAATTTTCTCCTTGTTTAGCCTGGTGAGTGGAACATCAGTGCGCCTGACTATAGAGTCACCTATGACTAGAGTGTTGGGTACGTTGTTATGCCTTATGGGCTGTGGTTGAGTGGCACACTGAGTTTGTGGGCAATGTGTCATTTGGGTTGCGTTGGGGAGTGGAGTTTACTTGCGTTTTTGCTTTGGAGGTCCCTGTTGCTTGGGCAGGTTTTTATTGAGAGCCTCCGTGAATGTAGGTGTGTTTTGTGTTTCTGTGTGTGTGTTTTGGTGGTGTAAGTTTTGAGGGACTATGTGATGAGTGTGGTGTGGTGCAAGTGTTTACCTTCGCCTCTTGACTGTCTAGTCCAATCTTGGGTGAAAAGAGCTTTGCTTCCAGTTTGGCTATATAAGTGCATCTCTCACAGATTGTAGTGTTGGGTGGTAGGAGGAGAGGGTTGTCTGTGTACATGAGGCAATTGCTGCATTGCCCCAAGATGCCCAGATTCATCAGGTAGACAGGAGAAAATACCGGGAGCTGACCCTTAGAGATGCCTGGAGAGGTGCTTATTTATTAAGTACTAAAAACTGCTTTCCTCTAGACAAGTGAGGAAAGTTGAGTGCTGTAGTAATTTGTAACTTATTTAGTGCTTACAATGAGTTCTGAACAAGTGCTGAGTTCAAAGAAACAGATTTGAGTGCTGAAACTAAAAAAACTGGCTAGTTCTAAGAATCAAATTTAAGCTAGAAGGCTTCCCTCCAACACAGAAAGGCTTGAGGGCTCAGAAGCTTACAAATAGTCCTGGATACAGCAAATCTGTATGTGGACTAGACTACTAACAGGAAAGGCAGGAAACAAGCTTAGAATTTTTTTTTCACTTCCCAAATGCTCTCTTTGTACACAGTAGGAGTGCTTGAAATCAGAATACAATCTCACTGCACTCAGTTGAGTGAGCAAATGAGATGAGTCCAGACGGAGTATCCAAATACAAATTTACAAGAGGGGCATGCAATTTCAAAGCCACCAAGATTAACACCAAAACAAGAACGGGGGGGGGGGGGACTAACTGTAGAGACACAGAACCACAATTTTCAGTTCAATTAGTATTCAGTGAGAAACAAAAATAAATAAAATGCAGTACTATATGAAAAAGTGCAGATAAAAGTGTACTTAAATTCACTTATACGTCCAGATGATTGCAGGCAGATCTTAGCCAGCCAAAGCTCAAGTATTTAGCAGAAAAAAAACAAAATGTACCACTTATATAAGGCAGGACAGCCCCTAGGCTAAAACACAGAATATCAAAGTGAAACTACGCCCCACTGCTATTAATAGTTAAACTTCTAACAAGATCTCTGTAGTGACACAAGCTGTCTGTAGAGACACAGAGCCACAGTTTTCAGTTCAATTAATATTCAGTGAGAAACAAAAATAAATAAAATGCAGTACTATATGAAAAAGTGCAGATAAAAGTGTACTTAAATTCGTTAAACATCCAGTTGATTGCAGGTAGATCTTAGCCGGCCAAAACTCAAGTATTTAGCCCTGCTTCATCTAAGCCTGCTGCTTTCCCTGACTTCATTTTCCTAAGTGCTATTCTTACTTCTTCTAGGGTGGGCTCCTCTTCTTCTCTCATTATAGTCTGTTTCTGGGGCAGTACAGCCTCTGTGGGATCCAGCTGGGCATTTCTAGATTTGCAAAAGGCATATGACAAAGTCCCAAGAAAGCTGATCTGGGCAGTACTGCAGTGGTTCAATGTCCCCAAAACATTGGTAGAATTAGTGCAGGCCATGTACAAGGATCCAATCACTCAAGTACGAATAGTTTTCCGCCTCACTGAGGGGTTCCTAGTGGGAGTGCATTTACACCAGGGTTCAGCTCTAAGCCCATTGCTGTTCATACTGGTGATAGACTACATTAGCAAACAGGTTGGAGGGGATGGATCATCAAAGCTGCTGTATGCAGATGATGTGGCATTACAGGCAGACTCTGGGCAAGAACTTCAGCAAAGGACATGGGAATGGAAGCAAACCTGAAAGCACATGGTATGAAACTAAGCACAGATAAAACAGTGGTAATGGGATCCAACTAGGAAAATCAGAAGAATCTGAGAATTGAGATACAGGAGAAGATAGTGGAATGGGTAAATAGCTTCAAGTATCTGGGAGGGGTGGTTGAGGAGAAGAAAGTCTGAATGAAGAGGCCAAAGCTAGAACCATAAGGGCTGCAGCCAACTGGCATACAGTCTCAGTTGTAGTCAATGACAAAAGAATTCCAAAGAAGCTGAAAAGTAAGGTGTACAAGACAATGGTGTGACCAGTACTACTGTATGGTACAGAAACTTGGGCAGTAAAGGCAGAGCAGATGAAGAAGCTATAAGTGATGGATATGTGCCTGAGAAGGGTGGGACAAAGGAAGAAAGGAAGACATAGCAGAACCCAAAGTAGCTCCAGTTGCAGAAAAGATCAAAGAGAACAGATTACAGTGATTCGGACACATGCAGAAAAGCAGAAGACAATCTGTTGAAGAAAATTTGGGACAGACAGGAAGAAAGTAAGAGGAAACGAGGGCATCCAGCAAAGAGGTGGATGGATTGTGTGAAATAAGATCTGCAACAGTCAGGCATGAGTGTTGAAGAAGGCGGGAGTGTGGCATTGAATTGAGAGATGGGGACAGTTAACAAGATACCCTGACACCATGTAGAAAATGGAAAAAAAGGGGCTGGTGATGATGACGAATGACAGGCACTGACCGACTGACTGTATATGTTACCGCAAAAAGAAAAAATAAATGGTCTGACAGTTAATTCAGAACATTAAGATAACAGGCACTTGAGCTGCTTCCTGTAATCAGGGATACTGAATTTCTTCAGTGCTCATGGGCCGCCCCTGAAAAGTGGGTTTAACTGTTTAACTAATAGATTAAAAACGGCATAAATATGATGTAAAATCATAGATGCTCATTTTTCGGAACAATAAGAACTATGTACTTATGTTGACTGACTTCAATCTTTAGTGATTTACCAGAAAATGACACAGTTTAGGAGGTTCCAACTAAACTTACAAGTAAAGAGTGAAATGTCTGTGCAATCTCACACCTCTACACACAAGAAGGATTAAAATCAGGTTTGTCAGTCCGATGCACACGCTTCTCAAACACATACTAGGCTGTTTCTGGAAAAAATTGAGATTGGGCTCTCATACCTCTCAACTGTCCCTGATTTTGACTCAAATTTTAGCTCTGTCCCTCTTAATCTCTCCTAAAACTGGTGACTTTTGGCGAAAAAGTGAATTCCAATAAATACTGACACTAATTAGAGTTATAGACTTGTTTTACTTCATAAATGTATATTAATTCATATAATCGTGTTATTTCAGTGTCTCTAGTTAATAGTACTAACATTTCAAAAGTGTCCCTGATTATTTCTGTTGAGATCTGTACCTGACTGGGGCACTGCTGGGATCACAAAACTACCGTGCAAAGATTGGGGTTAGTATACTTACAAAGAAATTCACCTCCCTCTCTTGCACACTTTTTCAGGGAGACACAGTTGGAGACATCACTCAGAATCTTAGGAGCAGGTCACTTTACTGGCACCTCCAATTATGTCTCCATTATAAGTTTGATGGTAAGTACAAAATCAAACGTGTGCGGGTTGAACAGTCGAACGACGTATTCACTCAACACTCTACTGCTTTGGTGGTATATTTTCTGATTTCAAATGAATGTGTAATTTTTTTTTTTATTATTACTATCATTATTTATGACATTGTACCCCAGGTTAGCAAAGGGAAAGGGAGCGTTCAGGCCTAAACACGACACTCACTTCCATTCTCTGCTTTTGTAACTGCATTACATAAATTTTATCAGACCAGCTTTCCTTCCTTACATAATCTCTAAAACTACACAAAATTCCATGAGTGATCCTTCACCTCTCAAGTGTACCTCATTATGAGGAATATTCCTCATTTAGGGTCTTAAAAAAGCCAGTTCTACATTAAGAGAGACTGTCACACATTCGAAGTTAGGAATTTTTTAAATGATACCCATGGTAAATAGTCTGAATGTTATAAATTCACTAAAAGAATGTTTCATGAGTATAAAGTGGCACATTTTAACTATCCTGTGAGCTTCCTTGCTGAAGTTGTTAGTAAGCTGTTAGTGAGTGTCCCACATTTTGCCCATTTGTTCCACATTAAGAATGGTAGTGTTCATCATTT
>NC_056743.1:462980253-463000253 GCF_019279795.1 Protopterus annectens | reverse complement strand
ACACCTCACCAATCTTTACTAACCTGAGAAAATCTGACCTAGCTAAGCTGGAGGCATGCTACAATAAAATAGCCAAATTTGCCACAAATTTCACCACTGTGTTGCACTCCACTAGCACAACTGGCTAGAACTATCCAATCTCCTGCATTTCCATCAAATATCTACTGCCCACAATATCATTACTAATCCAGGAAATTGTCCTGAACTTCAAAACCTCATCCAGCCGTACTCTAACCTCAGAACACTAAGATCCACAGATAAATCCCTTCTTTTATTCTCTAAATCTTATAACAGCTTTGGAGATACCCTCTACTCTAATTACATTTCCAAAGTCTGGAACTCCATCCCTCAAAACATCCTTAACACTGCCAACTCCCCTATGTTCAAACAATTTCTTAGGACCCAGCTAAACAACAATTGGAAGTGCTGTTGTACTGCCTCTAGCTAAAATACACCCACACTGAACACCCAGAAACCACTGTTTCCTCTCTATATGGCATCCACCTTGCACTTGTCATATGCAGTAATTTTGGCAGTAGTTTCCTGACTGTATGTATTTGTTGAATATTCAGACTGTAATATAATTACATAATTCTCGATTTTACTAGATTATAACAGTTACTACATGTAAATAATTATGTACACATTTTTTAAAAAGTCCCTGCCTTCTCTTTAGATTGTAATAGTTTTAGTTCATGTCAACAAATGTGTGCTTATATTCTGTCTTATTTGTCTCGCAATGTAGTTCTCATTTGTACTGTACTGTTTGTATTTTTGTGTGAAGCTTTTCTCCCCAGGCCTCCGCTGAAAACGGGCTATCAACCCAGTCGGACTATCCTGGTAAACAAATGTAAAATAAAATAAATAAATAAAAGACTTCTAGCATTAAGCAGTACCCTCTTCAGATATTCCTTCATAGGTTCAATTAAGTCAGGAGGTTTATCAGTTTGGCATTGCATAAAGATGCATTATGGGGATGGAAATGTCCTTGCTAATATCAGAAAACTCAGAGGGGACAAGTGCAGGCCATCTCTGGCAAAGCATTGTGGTCTGTCATACATGTCCTCCCAGACTGTCAAATATTGTACACCCTTGGACTGACATCAGAGGCTAAGCCATTTAACATCAATAATTTTTGTTAGTAATGTGGCATCATCCTTGGAGGAGGTAGTATGCTTTTCAGTGCTAAGCTCATACCTGACTTAGACACATTATCAGCAACCTTGATCATGTCACACTTCGTTTAGTCACGGGAGATGTGCCTAAGTTCATTAACCCCTACATGCACTATGACTGTCATGCTGGTACCTGTAGTTCACTGATCTGAGTGCTTGCGTGACTTGATGGATTCAAGCGCTAGAAAGATAGTTAACTCTGACTTTTTCCTTACTCAGTCTGTTGAGGGGAGACATCAATGTGCCTCACAATAAAGTCACCATTAACCAGGAAATTTGTGTTAAAGTGCAGTTTAAAATATACATAAATAACATTAATTACCTTTAGTCTTGAGTCAAGAATAATTCTTCAAGATATGCAAAACATTTCCTTTCTATTTAAATCCACATGCGTCAGTACTCGGCGACTACATTCACAATTAAAAAAAAATCAGTCTCCCCAAGCAGTAAAAATACACAGTTTTTATTTTATTTTTTATTCATATCATGCATGCAGAATACTGACGTTGGCCAATAGGATTTCTGCAGTCCCTTATGCTTCTCGCTTAGTGCTGCAAGTGAACACTCAATAATCATGTTTTTATTAACAATAATGTTTTAGAAAAATACAAGCCATCTAACTTGTTAATCAGTCTTGTTTCCTGACCTTGAATGTTTCAGTACCAGTAACATTCTAACTCCCCAACATTCCTTGTAGCTACCCATCCCAGCCTGAGAAGGTCAGAGCTTACATACATTGTGTTCTTTCTTCATTTCAGAAACCAGTCTTTGTAACATCCCTTAACCCCTTCAGCACTTTCTTTACCTTTAGTCATCTGTTAATACACTTGCAGCTTGATATTAGAATGCAGTTGTGAAACACTCAGAACTATAATAAGTAATTGTGGTTTGCATAACTTCTTTTTCTTTTGGCTTTTCCCTGTTGGGGGTCACCACAGTGGATCACCTGTCAGCTCATGATTGGCATTGGAGTTCTACAGTGTCAAGTTGCCAGCCTGGCACCCAACCTTCCACAGAAGGCACGCACTCATGCCTAGGGCCAATTTAGAGTGACCAATCCACCTATATCATGTCTTTGGGATGTGGGAGGAAACCGGAGCACCCAGAGTAAACCAACATGACCACATGGAGGACATGCAGACTCTGCACAGAAGGCATCCCAGCTGAGGATCAAACTGAACTATGCATCTATATTGCATATCATTTTTAACATGAACAAATATTAAATAATTCATCAAACATATTTGTGAAGAAATTATAAGTTAATATGCATTTTGTGTAGAATAATCATGAGAAATGCATTTTTCCTTAACATTTGGTTGTGTGCTGGTTTGGCTTAACAGCTTAGCATTAAAGGCAATGGATACAGTGTTACTGTGTGTAGCTGTGGGTGGTGTTGTAATGCATTGTTATGTAATGGATGATAACCCTGTTTTGGACCGTGCTGGAAGGCAGCCTTAGTGTTTTTGCAAGGCTACCTGTAAATGCCTCAGTATAAGTAGTTTTATGTGTAGATTCTTTACACTGTGCAGTAAGTGTGGTGCAAATGTCACTGACAAACTCTATAGGATTGCCTTTGGTTGTATGAGAAAGTTTTGTCTTCAAAGTTAAAGTGTATTTACAAATCTGACATACTTTATCTGTTTTATTAAGAAAAAGTGTGTTGTCATTGTACATTAGGCAATTCCTATAATGCCTCGGAATACCCATCTTAACCAGACTGGCCACATAGAGAATCGGGAAGTACATTTCCATGGCTGCCAATCTACTAGGCAGGAGTGAAGGGAAATTTAAATATTGAACAGGCCAATAAGACAAGGATCTTGATGAGCAATGCTCAGCTATGAGCAAACTACATGTTCTAATAAAAAGTAAGTAAGGGTATTTTTAGACAAAACTTACACTGAGAGAGATCAGTGTCTAAACAGATTACAAGGGGAATTACGCTGTGAGATATTGGCATCTATATAGATCACTGCTTGGTGCTGCTGTGCAGAGGGAAACAGCTCTAACTACAGACTGTAAAAAAGGTCAAAAAGTTCAAATATTCAACACAGAAACACTCAGTTAATGGAGCAAAAAAAAAAAGTGCCAAAACATTGGATATGGTAATGCAAGTTTTAACTTTTGTACGGTTTAGCAGAAACCAGCAACACTCTTCTTCTCAAGTAGCATGGTTGACAAATGTTACCAAATGCCTCAGGCACAGAGATTCAAATTTTAAACAAACTAGTCCTCTAACCAATCAAATAACGGCACAATAAGACTTACACCAGCAATTCCCAGCTCAGAAGGGCATAGGCTATCTTCTGCCACAGGAGTGTAGACCAATATAAAAAAAACCAAGTGCTCAAACCAAAACAAAGATACTTAGAATAACAGGTGCAATAAGCCTTCAACAGTAACTCCAGTTCAGAAAGGTGGAGGTTACCCCCTCCTCCCAGTTCTGAGTTTTCAGTGTTTTGAATTTTTGATGTTATCGTCTCAATGTTATGAAATTCAGTTTTACAAAATTTCAATGTTATGAAGTAGACCCGAATAAAATGCAGGGTTTTCTTAATAAGTGGGAAAGTAGGAAACAGAAGATAATTCCAGTTTAAGAGACAGGGGGACTACCCAATTGATCTGTCAGTGCTCAGTAGAATGAGCTGATGATATGAGACTGGGAGTAATGTTGAAAGTCCATTTTATAGTAGGGGAGGGTAACACAAAAGCCAACAAGTTTAAAAGCACAACAGGTGTAGAGTGGGTTGGTGGGAAAAAATCACATGCAGAAGAAAGAGATCAGCAGTACTTCAGCAGAGAACAGCAAGTCACACAGCACTACAGCTAAGTATGCCCTTAAATACTAAATGGACTTATCAAAAAGTGCAATATAGTCACATGTGGTAATTCACCCCTTCCCAGCATACAACATAGACAATACCTCACTTCAAAATAAGAATCGTGTTAGAGACCTTGGTACTTGGGCTGATATTGCCTTCTTCTCTGACCGTCATGTAACAACAGTAATTAGAAAGTCCTACTTGGGGATGCTGATTGCCAAGGGAATATCATCCAGATCTGTAGAGGATATTGTTCCGCATACTCAGCATTGATTAGGTCAGTTACTGAACGCAATGCCCCCTCTATCAGACAACTTAAAAAAAATGGATGTCCTAACTAAGAAAATCAATGGATTTAAAATCCTAAGCTATTAGAAAAGACTGGAAGATGTCCTATAAATTCCTGAGGGGAGATCTGTGCCTTGCCTTCTGAGCCATTAAGGAACCAGTGGTCTTATATCTTTTCTATCTGCACAAATCAGATATCCCCAGCCATACCAGAACAAAGAATCTAAATCTTCACAGCAAATAAATAAAACTGTGTTGAGGTGGGTTGATTGCACAACACCTTCCCTACCTCCTGAACAGACTCCCATTGCAATTTAAGCAATGACATACATTATCATCATTCGAATGGGAAATGGATGATTGTATGTGGATTAACAAATTCACCCTGGCTTGACTGGCCTGTCTGTCCTTGAAAAGGGAGGTACTGTCTACGGGTGGGTTCTTTTTTAAGGTTTAAATGGTTGTGAGACCTATGACCCTATAATCCTTTAATATTTGAAATTGCTTGCTTAGACACTGGTATCCTAAATACAAGAGGATGCTCTTATTAAATAAAAATTAATATCAGCCACACTACAGAATGTGACAATTTCAAGTCTGAAAGACTTCCACACCTATGGAATAAATTCACTGTCTCAGTTATTCCATACTGGATCGGTCGAGGCCCGGGTTAACAACGACCACCACCAGTACTGTTAGGCAACAGGTGCTGGTGGAAATTGGGCTACTGTTAGCCAAAGGAGAAGAAGAGGGGGAAGACATGCCCGAAGGCAGGAAGAGAGGAGGAAGGTTAGGAGTGTAGTAGTGAGGGCAGGAACTTTGAATGTTGGCAGTATAACTGGTATAGGGAAAGAGCTAGCTGATATGATGTGAGAAGGAAGGTTGATATATTGTGCGTGCAAGAGATCAGATGGAAGGGGAGTAAGGCCAGGTGTATAGGAGGTGAGTTCAAAGTGTTCTATCATGGTATGGATGGCAGGAGAAATGGGGTAGGGATTATCCTGAAGGAACAGTATGCCAAGAGTGTTTGGGAGGTGAAAAGCATGTCAGATAGAGTGATGTTTATGAAGCTGGAAATTGATGGTGTGATGATGAATGTTGTTAGTGCATATGCTCTGCAAGTTGGATGTGAGATGGATGAGAAAGAAAAATGTTGGAGTGAGTTGGATGAAGTGGTGGTGAGTGTACCAAAGGGTGAGAGACTGGTGATTGGAGCAGATTTCAATGGGCATGTTGGTGAAGGTAACAGAGGGGATAAGGAAGTGATGGGTAGATATGGTGTTAAGGAGAGGAATGCAGAAGGTCAGATGATAGTGGATTTTATGAAAAGGATGGACATGACTGTGGTAAATACATATTTTAAGAAGATGGAGGAGCATAGGGTGTTGTACAGGAGTGGAGGAAAATGCACACCGGTGGATTATATCCTATGCAGGAGGATCAGTCTGAAGGAGATTGAAGACTGTAAAGTGGTGACAGGGGAAAGTGTAGTTAGGCAGCATAGAATGGTGATCTGTAGGATGATGTTGGTGATCAAGAAGAGGAGGAGGAGTGTGAGAGCAGTGCCAAGGATTAAATGGTGGACGTTGAAAAAGAGTGAGTGTGAGATGGAGTTCAGGGAAGAGTTAAGACAAGCACTGGGGGACAGTGAAGAGTTACCAAATAGCTGGGTAACTATAGCAGAGCTGGTAAGGGAGACAGCTAGAAAGGTGCTTGGTGTGACATCTGGACAGAGGAAGGAGGTCAAGGAGACCTGGTGGTGGAATGAGGAAGTACAGGAGAGTATACAGAGGAAGAGGCTGGCAAAGAAGAAGAAGTGGGATTGTCAAAGAGATGAAGAAAGTAGACAGGAGTATAAGGAGATGAGGTGCATGGCAAAGAGAGAGGTGGCGAAGGCTAAGGATAAGGCGTATGAAGAGTTGTATGAAAGGTTGGACACTAAGGAGGGAGAAAAGGACCTGTACTGATTGGCTAGACAGAGGGACCAGGCTAGGAAAGATGTGCAGCAGGTAAGGGTGATAAAGGATAGTGAGGGAAACGTACTCACAAGTGGGGAGAGTGTGTTGAGCAGATGGAAAGAGTACTTTGAGGGGGCTGATGAATGAAGAGAATGAGAGAGAGAGAATGTTGGATGATGTGGGGATAGTGAATCAGGAAGTGAAACAGATTAGTAAGGAGGGAGTAAGGACAGCTATGAAGAGAATGAAAAATGGAAAAGCTGTTGGCCCAGATGACATACTAGTGGAAGCATGGAGGTGCTTAGGAGAAATGGCAGTGGAGTTTTTAACCAGATTGTTTAATGAAATTTTGGAAAGTCAGAGGATGTCTGAGGAGTGGAGAAAAAGTGTTTTTGTACCTATCTTTAAGAATAAGGGTAATGTGCAGAGCTGTAGTAACTACAGAGGGATAAAATTGATCAGTCACAGCTTGAAGTTATGGGAAAGAGTAGTGGAAGCTAGGTTAAGAAGGGAGGGGATGATTAGTGGTCAGCAGTATGGTATCATGCCGGAAAAGAGCACTACAGATGTGATGTTTGCTCTGAGAGTGTTGATGGAGAAATATAGAGAAGGTCAGAAGGAGTTACGTTCTGTCTTTGTGGACTTAATCAAAAGCATATGAAAGGGTGGTATTTTACGAGGAAGTCCGGAGTGGCAGAGAAGTATGTAAGAGTGGTAGAGGATATGTACGAGGGTAGTGTGACAGTGGTGAGGTCTATGGTGGGAGTGACGGATGTGTGGACTATGATGTTTGCAGATGAAGTTGTGATCTGTAGTGAGAGTAGGGACCAAGTTGAAGAAACCCTGGAGAGGTGGAGATGTACTCTAGAGAGGAGAGGAATGAAGATCAGCAGGACTATTTATTTATTTATTTAACATTTGTTGACCGGGAAAGTCCGACTAGGTTCCACAGATCCTGTTTTCAGCGGAGGCCCGGGGAGAAATGCTCCAGAAGCATGTCTTTAGAATGTGGAAGGAAACCGGAGTACCCGGAGGAAACCCACGCGAACACAGGGAGAACATGCAAACTCCACACAGAAGGCACCCCAGCCAAGAATCGAACCGGAGAACCTCTTGCTGTGAGGCGACAGCATTAACCGCTGCACCAGTGCACCGCCCATGACCGAATATATATGTGTGTGTGAATGAAAGGGAGGTTAGAGGAATGATGAGGATGCAGGGAGTAGAGTTGGTGAATGTGGACGAGTTTAAGTACTTGGGATCAATAGTTCAGAGTAATGGTGAGTGTGGAAGAGAGGTGAAGAAGAGAGTACAGGTAGGGTAGAATGGGTGAAGAGTGTCAGGACTGATTTGTGACAGACGGGTACCAGTAATACTGAAAGAGAAAGTCTACAAGAGGGTAGCGAGACCAGCTATGTTATATGGTTTGGAGATGGTGGCATTGACAAAAAGGCAAGAGTCAGAGCTGGATGTGGCAGAGTTAAAGATGTTAAGATTTGCAGTGGGTGTGACATGGATGGACAGGATTAGAAATTAGTGTATTATAGGGTCAGCATAGGTTGGATGGTTTGGAGACAAAGCCAGAGAGGCGAGATTGTGTTGGTTTGGACATGTGCTGAGGAGGGATGTTGGGTATATTGGGAAAAGGACGCTGAGGATGGAGCTGCCAGGTAAGAGGAAAAGAGAAAGGCATAAGATTAGGTTTATGGATGTGGTGAGAGGGGACATGCAGGTGGTTGGTGTGACAGAGCAAGATGCAGAGGAGAGGAAGAAATGGAAACAGATGATCCGCTGTGGTGACCCCTAATGGGAACAGCTGAAAGAGAGAAGAAGAAGTTAGACTCAAACATCACTTTATATCTTCAAAAAGGAATTAGATGACTACATGATTACCTGCACGTTCCACCATGGGATCCTGGACATTGACTTCCTCAGCGTCCACTAGACATTGATCTTTGTTCATCAAACCTCTGAACCTATAATCCTGTAAGGAGTGAGGATTTTTGTCGAAGGAAAGAATATAATTGACTCTATGGGAAAGCTGTCTAAATTCAGTGTTGAAAATGCAGGGAATCCGTCTGTGTCCAGGCGATCAGAATTTGAGAGTGGATTTGACTGGTTCATCTCGACCAGGTTTCTTATGCCCAGTTATCCTACTCAGACTGGGAAGGCATTCATTATCTATATCCTGCTTACACTGCAGAAAAGAATGGATATTGCAATAGCCCACTGTAAGATCATTGTAGAGTAGAACGCATCTAGCATCTTGAGTGAAAGCATCTGTGATGAAAACTAAAGGGAGAGGCTCAGATCTGAAAAAGAACAAAAATGATGATGCCTGGTTACCAAGATATGAACCTCTAGACTTCTGCAAACTGTCATTTTATGATTTGAAGAGCCAGGTTTATGAGAAGCGCCACTAGACATGTAACTCGGCAAGAAATGAAGACAGGGCTCAGTGATGATCTCCAAAATTAGCATTACATATAATTCATAGGAGGTGCTGACAGTGCTGCAGTAAGGCAGTCTATAGCTTAAAAAAAATAAATATTAAAAAAAAATAGGAAAATTATGAGTGCCATTTTATAAAATCTTTGTCGATCATCTTATACAGAACCATTTTGGAGGTGTGTGTGTGTGTATATATATATATATATATATATATATATATATATATATATATATATATATATATATATATAATGATACTACAATAAGTGTTTGCCTTTGAAAAGGCTTTTAATTTCATAGTGCTATAATTTCCAAGGAGCAACAATACAGCAGCATACAAAAGGCATACACTAGAAATGTTGCACACTGTGGTGAAACATGGTAATTACTAAGAAAATAAAAGTATTTCTGTCCTGTCAGAATTACCTTTAAAAGACAACTGAACTAATGACACTCTGTGTTTAAAATGAGCTCAACCATATATTCGACAATGCAGAAAGTGGAAGCAATAAAAAAAAGTTCAGATTCAGATGAGCTCAACATATCAAAATCTTTATGTATTTGAAATTAATGTTACACACCAATAACACCACATTTTAAGTTATAATTTTAGATAAAATTGTCAGTGACAATATATAACCAAATTATGTAAATGACACTGGTAACAGTATTGTAAACAATATATTGTTATCCTTAAAAACTCAGAAAGCTGAACCTTATTCTTGGTAAGACATAAAATAATCGAGTTTAGCTTATATATTCTTTTTTTTTTCAATAATCCGTCTTTTATTGTTTTTCAATTACATAACTACACACTATAAATATATACAATATATACATGATTGCTTCCAAAAGTTACATAAACATTATATATTAATACAAATTATTAAAAAAGAAATACAACATGAAAAAGTCAACAGTCTGTATTATTGTTACGATCTATGTCAAATCTAAGACTGAATCAGTCTTATAAATATGTGTCCTGAGTAATAGTGGATAAGAACCCCTAGGCCAACACAATATTGAATATTTGCTCCCATATTTTTATATTATTTATGCTTTTCTTATGGTCATTGATTAACAATCTATGCGCTAATATGTGTCTGATTGCTAATATTCTAAAATTTTCCTAAGATGTCTGAGTCGGGTTCAACCAGTAGCTTATATATTCTTGTTTCCACGTGTAAGCTCAGAATTAAAGAAGACAAAAGAAGGAAGGTAGTTTCAGACTGAAAATTAGCCCTTCTTCAATCTATCATTGCAAATATAAACAAAGTTTTAATACAGGTAATAGTGGTAGGCTTGGTAGATGTCTAAAACAATGGAAAGAAAATAGCAGATGGCAAAGTTATTTGATTCTAGTGTACTGGAGATAATAACCATATACTTATAGCAAGTGTCAGACTTCCACAGGGCAAATGTACCCACCAATTATTGCAGTTCCATGAGGGCTGAAGCAAATTCTTTGTTGTAATGTATTCTGTGTGATGTAGTTATAATTTGAAGTATATGCTGTCTTGTATCTGATGCAGCAACCCCCCCCCTCCCATTCTGAATATTAACTATGGAGTCAGTGGCCGTGTGGTATTGTCACCTGGTATCTCAGAAATTGTTTAAATAATACAGCAGTCATCTGCTTTTATTCTGGCAGCAGAATCTGTTCATGGTTGTGCACTATGTACCCGTAACCCACACGTTTCACATCACCGCCTCATTGTCTGTTGCTGCTCATACAAGATAATAATTAGTTACCTGAGTATAAAGAAATGTCCATGGTGGTATTTGAATGCTTTAGTTATTTAAGCAATTAAAAATCTTATAATATCAGCAACTGCTATGTTCAGCATATAAGTATAAGCTAACTAAAATGATTTGATAGTGCTAAAAGTGACAAAACTAGTACAATATAAAATTATTTCTTTTAGACAGGTGACCTGGTCAGTATAATGGATGGCTGGACATAGGCTCCAGGAGCTAACATGTGGCTGGAGGCACCATGCAGGAGCTGTCTGAGATGTGTTGCAGGCATGTAGGGTAACTGGAGCATATATTCCTGAGAACACCAAGGTATGTGGAGCTTTGATAATTCTGATTACAGGGACCTTTCAGTGTCCAATGGGGAAGATCATGGGTGTATCCCGGGCATCCACCTCAAGGATATTCCATCCATTTCTCTGAGTCATGCTGCAGCATGTGGCGAAGCATATAGGTTCCCACACACTATAGAGGAACAAGGCAACACCTTCTGGGCATTTCATGATATAACCCATTTCCCTAAGCTACTGAGAGCCATTGACTTCACTCATATTGCAATAAAGGCCCATTTGGGCCTACAGGAAAAATTATATATCAGGCACAGGGGGTTCTATTCCATTAACTTCCAGGTATTCTGCAGTATACTGGGTATTATATTCATTGTTTCAAAAGGCCACCCAGTCAATGCCCCAGCTCCCACATCTGACACACATGCAGCTTATATCAGAGGTTTGTGTGGAGTGATTTCCCACAGAGCTGTTTTGCAGGCAATGTCAAATATGCTCTGGAGCCATGGCTAATGACATCAATAACAAACCTACAGACTTATCGCAGGGAATGTATACAACACTACTGCACTGCCATGGACATGAATTATTGTCGAATATGTGTTGCAACACCTCAAGGTCTGCTTCCATTGTCTGGGTATTTATGGTGGCATCCTACAGTATGACCCTGAAACATGCAATAAAATATTTGCAGTCTCTGCAGTATTACATAGTGTGTTACTAATCAAACAGATACAGCAGCAAAAAGACATTTGGCCTTTGGAGCAACCAGATGCAGGAGATAACTATGCAAGGTGGAGGTAGGTGCAGCTTGCAGTGACACTGGCTAAGAAGTCGCAGTATCTAGTTCATAACTCTGGTCTAGCTTAAGCATAACACACAACAGTAAAATGCTGGTTGCAGTAATACACTGAGGTTGAGTTATACTAAGCATTTTCTGGCCATACCATGCATCAGATAGAGATTATCTAAACAACAAACCAGTGAGGGAATGGCACAGTTGTTATCATTTGCACAGATGAGAAGGGCCACAGTGGCAGCTGTTAACAATAGGCAGTATGTTGGAATGTAGATTAATGCTGTGTGAGACTATATGATTTGTGGATGGGCAAGAGTGGGGAACCATACAGACTGGGCAGGGAGGTGGTGATATCTCCATTATGGTGGGACTAGGCAATGGTGGACTGGTGCATGCATACAGTTCCAGAAGATGATGCAGCACTGTGCCAGGGTCTGGTGGACAGGTCTAAGGCACTCATAGGAGGTCTATACTCCAACCGTATATGTTCCTATCAACAGAGAAGCCCTTTTCTGTGAAGGTCACAGTCATGATTAACAGTATGCACAGATGATGTATTGCATGAGTTTAAAAGAAGCAATGTGCTAAAGGTGGTGTCAGGATGAACACCGCATCTGTATCTGCATCCACTGCATCCTGCAGTGCCCTCAACACTTGATGTTGGTGTGGAGATGTTGGCATTACAGCTCCTGTACTGTGCTTTCCTCTCCTGTGATGGGCTTCCCTCCCTAGAGGTAGACATGGACTGCTCACATGAAAAGTGTTTGCCATGATGGGTGGCTGCACAGGAACTTCCATGTCATACAAACTCCATCACTAGCTCTCTATAACACTACACATATCACCCATGCAGTCCCAGAGGTCATCACACACATTACATACAACCCCAACCAGGTCAGCTATGATTGCATTGGTCTCTGACTGTCCCTGTATAATGGACCTGCACAAAAACTGAGTTGTGTCCAGAGAGACACTTTGAGTGGGGGAGCAGTGCCCATGACATGGCTAGCCACAGTATGCTGACCCCTGCCATGCTGCTTATGCTCAGTGGAGCTGGCAGCAATCAAAGGTGACTTTGCCATTAGAGATGATGGTACTGCCTAAGCTAATGTCTTGTCCACATCATATCCTTCTATGGCATTGTGGGTCTGTGGGGTGGTTTGCAAAAGTACAGAAGCTGTATCCATGAAATTTTGGGGGGAGTTACGCGGCTGTTACATTAAGTGTGTTTACCACTTACACCATGACCCTTGATTATACCGTGATTTTTCTACCATCATAATCAGGCCAAGATAGTTCACTAACATTAGAGATGCCAATATCCACAGTGGAGGAACCTGATGACACTGCACATGTGAAAACACACAAGTATAATCAAGTCTGTGATTGAACCTTTCACTATCACCCACAGCCCAGCAACAGTAATCCTGTATAACAGAGTGCTTTAGAAAATCGATCGTTAACATAACTTGAGCATAGTTACTAAAACCTGTAGTTGTACTATGTTCCTGTAGCAACAAAGAAGTCATACTCATTAGTTGTATGGTCTTGATTTGGATGGGTAGTACAGACAGTACCACATTTATTCATTTATTTTGTTTTGTTTTGTTTTTGTTTTGTTTACCAGGAAAGTCCAGGTGGGCATAAGGATTTTCAGTGGAGGCCTGGGGAGAAACATTGCATAAACATAAAGTTAAAGAACAACATATTCTACTATCCCATTTTCATGTTATGACATACCCACCTGGGGAATCCCCAGTGATATTCAAGGTGCTGTATGCAGTTCAGAACCAAACTGTGGACACCAGAACTGTCTAGAATGCCCCAAAAAAGAAGTCAGAAACTCTTCTGTTTCTTTCAGCAATGACTCTGTCAGTGGACTCCACCTGTAACTCTTTGTCCATTTGTTCCTGTGCCATGTGGGTTGCCTTAGTACATGCATGCAGAGTCACATAGGTGGACCTGTTCATATGTCCTATTTTGCCCACCAGCAGCACTGATCACTTGTAATAGATCTCACCAGACACACTCACCGAAGGTCCAGTTAGATCTCCTGTTCCAGAGTATCTGTTGACTGTGCTCACAGGAGCTCTACAGCATTATGTCCTTCTCTGCCTTGGAGATTTTCCCTTGCTGTGATATTTACCATCCAGCATGACAGCCTGTAACATCAAAGCAATACATATGTAAGCTGCTGTCATTGCGATCCATGCTATACCCCTACCACAGCAACACATACACAATGCTCAGTCATGACATGATCCATTGTATATACTATCCTTAATGTGGCACAAGCCATGTGTATGATCACTTTCTAAGTGATGGCATCGGATATGGTATGGTATGTTTCTGGGTATTGCTGTAACACATGGAAGGCGGCCATGTTACCTTAAACAGGGAACCTTACAGAAACACAGGCTTATCTGAGACAGATCATCTGTTGTATGTGATTATGGGCCACAGTAACAAAAAAAACTGCCTCTTTCTAAAGTGTTGATGGGTATTAATGTGGTGAAATGCATCACAGTTTTCTCCTGAACTGTGGATGTGCTATACAGTTTCACCAGTGGATTTGCCTGTCATTGTTCAACAGTTTCCTTGACAATTAGATACACTGTGAATGTCAAGTACAGTGTATCCGCACTCACTTCATAGCATAGTCAAATGATATACGACCAGTGAGAATACTGTATATTCAGCCTAGCAGTAGACTGAGGCGTACACCAGGGCATCCCCTCAGGCTGTGTGTACAATCCCCTAGTATTATCCACATAAGTCCTCCTAAGTGGGTATGTGTAGAGGACCCCCAGAGTAACAACAGTAAGGAACCAGACATAGAGCAGATTTGTATAGATGTAGGAACATGACATTCAGATGTGCTTCAGTGGCCTTAGGATAATTTTTATATAAAGTAATCTCTGAAGCAGGCAAGACAGTTATATTTGCTACAAAACCCTGTAGAGCATTTTGCAGGTATATTCAGTGCTAATGTAGTGCCCCTTTACACACACACAAACACTCACCTACTGCATGCATACACCATCACAGGTGCAGGTGACAACACCCAACCCCTCACCTCACACCTGAAAAAGTACAGCTAATGAGTCCCGGACCAATATGTAGAACTTCAAGGTGTTAAACGAAGCACTGCCTATGGGACATCGCAACATATAGAGTAACATATGTTAGTTAGAATCAGACAGAATACCTCACAGGGTTTGCATATCAACAGTAACTGGGACATACACAGTTCTCGGCCTCAAGCAGGGTCTGTATTACCATGTAGTGCCACACACACATAGTACCTTACTGATTTACAGTAAAATCCCCTATACCAGCATAGTTTCATGTAGGTCAGTAAATAGTAAGCAATTATAGCATATGTAATAAATAAAATAAGATAATACCACTGTCAGATACTCACCTTTCTGGACTGCTTGTGTAAGTGACAGTTTCTGCGTCAGCTGCATTTTGTCACTCCACAGACTTCCAAAGCTCACTGACGGCAGTGGCGGCTGTGGCTGTTTTTAACATGCAATTTCTAGATTCTTAGCACAGGATTTATCATAATGTGCTTATTTATAGTGAATGTTCCTCACACTTTTATCTCATCTTGCAATTCACCTATGCATTGCTATGACGTTCGGTCAACATTGTGCTGTCACAAGAGTACATGTGAAGCATGGTGGGCATGCAGGGGAGGGTCACTGACTTTAATGGGGGTGTGGAGACATCTGTTGTAATATCATGGCCTGTAAAGGTGCTGTTGAGTAGAAGATGAAACTTATGTAGGTTCCATACTGATGTTACAGTCCCAGCTCACGTCCTAGCACCATTCTGCCACACTGGATCTATTTTAAAACATCGAAGTACCACTTTACCAAACCACTACTCATTAAGACAACATCATTGAATCCTTAGTACATCGACTGATGACCTTATTGAGTTACACATCATTGATAATCATGGTCGGCCAGCAACTAGTATACACTTCTGTGTCATGGCGTCTTGTGTGCTACTAGCTGATGTGATTTTTTGATAGTAATTCGATGAGGTAGTCAGTTGATGCACTAAGGATACCGTGATGTTGTCTCGATGAATAGTAGTTCAGTAAAGTGGTGCTTTGATATATAAAATATATCCACCACACTATGGTGTATTAGTGCTACTCCATGGTCGCATCGTGGCTTGTCACACTAATGAAAAGCCCTAAGATGCACATCATGTGTTGACAGCAGCAGTATGTGTGGACACCAGAGGGCTACCATTTTTCTCAGGACTATGACCTGCTACATGGCTATGGCTTCTGAAGCAATGGTAGCAGGAGTCAAAGTGGTGCTGCAAAGAAAGTAAAACATTTCTGTACTTGATGTACACGACCACTAGGAAGACCTTTTTGGGGATTACATGAATGTTCCATGTATAAAATGGATACCTGACACAGCCTTAGCAGGTTTGTGACTGCTACTATTGGCATCAGCCACGCTGTTGAGCATTGCAGGCATCACTATAGTGACCTGAGGAGGCACCATTCTGACATTATATACCAGATGGAAGAAGAGATCAGACAGAATGCACCTGAGAGTATAGTAAGTATGCAAGGCAGATCATTGCCTTGTAACTTCAGATATAGTTGAATGGGCCCTTGCGGGACATTTAATTCACGATACTTTTATTTCTTGTTAATGTTTATCAATTCAGGAGCAGATTGTAGACAATAAGCTCCAGTACTGGATGTGACTGAAGCATCTTTCCAGATGCAGGGATGAGTATGCATTGTATTACTCACTGCTATAATTCTGTATAGGTACCTGTAGCAAACCATATGTAACAGCACTATATAGCATAATTATTTAAACTGTAAATGTTTTTGTATTATTTTTGAGCATTGTAAAATGTTTTGTAATGCTGTGGAGCTTTTCTCCCCGGTTCTATGCTGAAAATGGACTCCAACCCAGTAGGACTTTCCTGGTAATCAAATGTCAATGAACCTAAATATAATAAATAAATAAATATTGCCAGACTGAAGCTCTGTAAATATGCTAACCCACATGCACACACTAGATATATAGGGTATCCTCACATTCTGTATTTGTATATATATATGTATGTATAGGGGATCCTCAATTTCTATATTTGGATATGTATAGGGAATCCTCACATTCTATATTTGGATATGTATAGGGGATCCTCACATTCTGTATTTGGATATTTAAAAACAGTTCTTACGAAATTATCTGAAGGGACTAGGATGGCACAGGATCTCTTCTCAAACCTGAACAACAGCCTTTCAACACCGACAAACGGAAGGACTTCCCTGGTCCATACCGAACCCTTGGACCACACCAAACCCATGGCCACAAAAAGTAACAACGAATCCAGGAGGGAAGAATGCACCGTGCATGCTCTGGGTCTTTTGCTTACCCAGACAGAAACTAACCCTTTCTGTAACTCTTACCAAGTTGCTGGAGTACAAATGTATTACCTACAAAACAAGAGTATCTCACAAAATACTAGGTCCCTAATTACTAGGTGTGAGAGACTGATCAAAATCTACAAAAACCTAGAACACGACAACTTCTATTTAAAGAGATGCTTGGAGCTAAATATAGTTCCACAAGGTCTTAGATCTAACAGAGTCCCTAACAGGACTTCTCCAGACTCTCAGTTATATAAAGAACTGGTTAAAATATATAATGACTCTGGTCTGGCTGCCATCAAAGCCCTTATCCAAAGCAACACTGAGGGTATGGCCACCTACAAGACTCAAATAGAAGAACTCCAAACATGCATCCAGCAAGACCCCACATTTAATGAATACTCAGAAATGTGGGATAATGTACCACACAGGATTGCAAGATGTGGCGAAATTAATTGAATGCAAAAAAAGCAAATTACTCAGGGACATGAAACAGTACAAGGAGGGTAATGCTTACCCAATTAGGTCCAACACTCTCCAGAAACACATGGAGGGGGCAAGGGGAATGTCCCACAAGCAACTCAATGCCACCAACGGAATCCCAAGGATAAATGGATAAATAATGGACTCAACGCATCCCAAGATGCACTAAGTCCACTAGTTGAGATCAACTTCACAACCACACATAGGAGCCCACAAATCCCACTCCAAAACCAGCTGAGTCCACAAACGCCACTCCAAAACCAGCCAGCAAGGAACAGACCAGACACCAGCGAACAGGACCACGGTGGCAACAACAGTGCAAACCAGACTGCACCGGATTATACAACCAATGAAGGAGGGGACTACCAGACCCCACGTCCAAGCGACAGGTCCAATAATAATGCAATTAATAATATTTTTTTATCTCCAGCCGGACTTACTACCAGAACCAGGACTTACATCAGGTTCAGACCTGGAGGCTATGGAAGCAACTGGGACCACAATAACAATAATAATGAGGGGAGAAGGGGGAACAACAATCACAGGGGCAGAGGGAGAGGGAACAGGAAGCAGTGGTGATTTTGCTGCAACTAACCCCCCAATCACTTGCCCGGTCTCCAGAACCTAGCTGCAGACAACATCAACCCAAGACCTTCATCTTGTGTGGGTGACATTTTCAACCTGACCACACAATTTGTTTTGGAAAGCCACCATGAGGTACTGAGGAAAGGCTTTTCGTACATCCTGGCACAGACAGCCAACAGGGCAGATGTTATCCTGGACCTCAAGTGCTACGTGATGAAATTACAGTTGAAAATAGACATACAACAGCGTGATGAGGACTATGAAGAAAGCTCAAATGACAACTACAAGCCCCTTACTACAAGAAGCTTGTATATTCCGGCCCTCTCCAATATGTTGGGCCTATTTGCAAGAACCTGCGAGAGGGATATCAGGAAACTCCTTTCTGATAAACCCTCCACAAAATGGCATAACCTCAACAGAGAAGAAAGACAAGCCTGGAAAGAACTCAGCCAAGACAAATCCCTCTGGATCATGAAGGCAGATAAGGGATCTGGGACAGTAGTGATGGAGCAGGAGAGGTACATTCAAATGCTTGAGAGATCACTTACTAATGACCAGTTCTACAAAACAATCAGCATCAAGCAGGTTCAACAACACTTTAAACAAGTCGACAACCTCCTATTAGAACTGTACCTAAAGGATGAGATCACACAGGATGAAAACGATTTTAAGCTGGTCACAAAACCTAGCCTTGGGAAATTTTTCAGAATCCCCAAGGTACACAAAAATCCTGATGATCCACCTTTCCGCCACGTGGCCTCGAACCGGAGGACAAAAACTGAAAAAAATATCTCAGTATGTCGACCACATCCTCAACTCGATTGTTCAAAGCAGCAAATATTACACTAAGGACTCTTGGGCATTTCTGAGTGATATCTCCAAACTTAGACTGGAAGGAGGGGAATATTTTTTGGTCACCTTGGATGTAGAAACACTCTACACGAACATCCCCCACACCAGAGGACTGACCCCTACCAGACAATACTTAAGCGGGCACTCCAACCTGAGTGTGACTAAGATTAATACTGTATGCAGGCTTACAGAAGCAGTATTAAAGAATAACCTCTTTCATTTCAATGGGAAAATTTACCATCAGCAGAAAGGAGTAGCCATGGGGTCTAAGATGGCCTCAGCTTATGCGAACTTAGTCCTCAGCACCTGGGAAATTGAGAAAGTTAAAAACTTCCCAGTTTCAACAACACCATAATGTACAGACATTACATTGATGACATCTTCTTTGTCTGGAGGGGGATAGACCTTCCCTGAACAGCTTCCTAGAAACCCTCTTCCACAGTCTGGACTTCCTGACCCTCACAGTGGGACACATCGGTATGGCAACCCAGTTTCTAGACATCTACCTTATATTAGACCTGGAAAGTGGCCGGTTTGACTCCAATATTTACCGCAAGCCCACCTTTAGGAATAATTATTTGGAGATCAGCAGTCAACATCCACAATTCATGAAAACGAACATTGTGAAGGGGCAGTTTGTCCAGCTTTCCAGGCTCATTTACAAAGATGAGGTTTTCTTGACAGAAGGTATTCTACCTTAGAAATTTATTTTTAGAACAAAAATACTCGGAGCACTTAGTAGACAATCTCTTCCAAAAGGTTTTACAGCACAGGCACTCCAGGTATCCACCAATCCTGGAAACTGGCTTCAGAGCAAGATCACCAAACAGACTGAACAAAAGGGACTGGGTGGCCAGTTTCCCCCTGCCTATGTCCACTGACATGTTCGGAATTAGAAGAGTCCTTATCAACAGTTGGGACATCCTTGAGGGAGAGAAAGGCTTAACAACTGTACTTGGGGCAGCCCTGAACTTTTGCTTCAAATGAACCTCTTCCCTAGGATGTTCGTTTGAGAAAAATAAATGCCCATCCCCGCAGGAAGGGATAGCAACAAGACCCTGGGATGTATGACTGTGGCAAATGTGTATACAGCCTGTGCTTCTCTACGACAGGGCAACATCTC
>NC_056743.1:462940253-462975253 GCF_019279795.1 Protopterus annectens | reverse complement strand
GAAGGAACAGATACAGGGTTTTCTCCTTAGATTTCTGATTCAGACTCAGAAGAGAGCTCCGTTTCTGATTCTTCCTGTGGTATGTTTCTCTTTCTCTGAGACTATTTCCAAAATGTGCCATTTTTTTTCAGCAGGAGAACACTGCAGCTTCTCATTTCATCAAAACATACTATGAGCTGTTACAGAAGGAATTTCAGAACCTTCACCCATTCTTTTAGTTCTGTCAGCTTTGGAGGGTGTGTGTGTGTGTGTGTGTGTGTGTGTGTGTGTGTGTGTGTGTGTGTGTGTGTGTGTGTGTGTGTGTGTGTGTGTGTGTGTGTGTGTGTGTGTGTGTGTGTGTGTGTGTGTGTGTGTGTGTCTGTGTGTGTGTCTGTGTGTGTGTGTGTGTGTGTGTGTGTCTGTGTGTGTGTGTTACGCCTGCTATGGTGCCTAGTAAAGGAACATCACAAAGTGACTGTTGATCCCCCAAAGCACCAGAGGGTTGTACGCAAACGTGTCTTTTCAATCAACTGACTGATGGTCTGGGCACATGGAAGGTATCCTGAAGCTTTGGATGCTAGCCGGCTGTTATATCCTAAGCAGGATATAACCCATATAGCTAAGGCTACTGCAGCAGTCATCAATATAATGAACATCTCTAGTACTAGGCAAAAATCCATGCATGTCATACTCAGCACATTCCTAAAAATAACACTTGTTCATGTCAGCATAAAACACTTTTTTATGTTGCAGGAGATGCATTTGGATAGAAATAAGCATGTGAATTTAAGTAAGAAAGGATTACAGGTTGGGCATTCAGCGAAATATCAAGACAAATAAAAAGGGGAGTAATAATCTCTACAGGGGATTCAAAGGTGATAGAAAAGGAAGAAAATACAATAATGGTAGATTTATTGGGCTATTAGCAGGAGAAGAGGATTTTGCTGACATAGGATCATAGGAGATTACTAGGCTATCGACCCTGAGGTTATTTTAAATCTATCCGTTTCATCCCAGTGTAATACCATAGAAATGCTAGTCAATACCCAAGATTGTATTTAGTGATACCTGCCCATGTCCAGGAGGGTTGTGGGCTCTATCCCCAGTAAGAATTTATGGTGCCCCATCCACTCGTCCAGGTTCCTCTTGAACAGTGTCCTAGAGGTGCTCTGTTTCACATGAATTGGTTACTTGTTCCAAAGATGCAGCAGTTGCTGGGAGATAAATCTGTCCCTCCAGCATTTCCTATTTAAGTCGCAGGCTATATTTAGATCCTTGGAATGGGTGGCCCTAGTCCCATTTAGTTTATAGATACACAGCAAGTTCATTAGGTTTGGGTCTTGGGTTGCTCTGTAGCCAGGCATAAGTCTCCCTTAAGAAGTGTATACAATATGGAGTGTAGTGACAGGGACTTTAGTCAGTCTGTGTAAAGCACATGTTGGAGTCCCTTGATCTTCTTTGTTAGAAACCTCTGAGGCCTCTCCAATTGCTGCAGAGGCTTAGTATGGTACATGCCAAATGGGGTGTTATACTTAATTATGGGCCAAATAAGTGCCGAGTATAAGGGGCATGCCTCTCAACTGTACACATTTTTGTCTTATCTTTTGGCCCATTTTTCATAAAATTTTGTTTTTCTGGCAAATCATTGGCAATTCATTAAAGATTGAAGTCACAAAATAATAGCAGACGTTTGAGTTTCAGACTTCATACTCTTCAGAAAATTCATACTAATGCAAAACCTGTTATTATATCAACTTTCTAAATTTGTAGGAGCAATATTTAAAAAAATTGTCCCTATTTCTGGGTCTTTGTCCCTCCATTATTTATGGCTTTGTCCAGATTTCTTACAGGTTGAGAGGTATGATGGGGGGGTTATAACTTCTTTTGCTCTCGAGGTGATGCCTTTACTAATTGAGTGTGCTACATAGAAAGCTTTCCTTACTATACTAGATACATGGTGGTCGAAGATAAGGTTGCAGCCAACATGTTATCCTAGGTTCTTTATCACTTCATGGGCACTTAGGGTATTGTTGTTGATTTGATAGTGTGAGGGGACACTGTGCCGAAGGGAATGATGATGCATTTCTTTGCATTCAGGTTGAGACACTGACTAATACACCAGTCGTTGGTCTGTGTGAGACCCTCCTGGAGTATACTGACATCATTTGGGGATTAAATGGTTGCACCTAGTTTGCAGTCATCTAGAAACTTGGTCACCCACAACCCCTTAGTTTTGACATGAACTTCTGAGAAAGAGTAGGGGCCCAGTACTGACCCCTGTGGCACCACACTGGTAACAGGTCTGCTGGTTGATGTGGAGTCACCCATCAATGTGTGTCTAGTTTGTGAGCTAGTTTGCAATCCATCTTACAACGAAGGGATTTGCATTCAGTTTGCTAAATTCATCAGTAATGTCTGAATGTGGAATCGTGACTTTGTCAATGTCCTTGGTCACATTTTCAAAGAAATCCACCAGATTTAACAGGCAGGATCTGCCCTTTATGAAGCTGAATTGGGTAGGATCCAGGGTTTGGAGGTCACCTATGTCTTTATTTATGAGATCCAAAATGATATGCTCCATGGCTTTACAAATGAGTCGGGTCAGGCTTATGGAGCAGTACTTCTCGGGATTGCTGTTAGGCCACCTATGTGGAGGTGGATAACTGTTGCTGTTCTCCATTCTGCAGGAGCAAAGCCTGTGGTTAAGCTCTGACTGAAAGGGGTACTTAGTGATGATGCTGTTTCATGTTTTAGCCTGTTTAGAAGACAGCCTGTGATGTCGTCTTATCCATTAGAGAGTGTGTTTTTTGTCTTAGACAAGGCTTTGAGGACCTGCTCTTCAGATATGAAGGGTGTGGGGGGGGGGTGCAGTTTGAGGGAAGGTTTGTTGTAAGTTAGGAGGAGATAAGGGAGTGAAATTTTCACAAAACCTATCTGCTAGCAGGTTTACTATCTCTGTGGGGTCAGTGTGTGTGATACCATTGGCCACTAGTTTTACACATGCTTGTGTCCTACCGTTTAGGTTACGTACGTAGCTGTAAAATACCTTATGGTTATCCTTGGTGGTACTTGCTAAGTTTCTCTCAAAGGAGCCCTTGAAGGATTTGACAGGTTGTCTTATTTGCCTGTTGAGGCTGAGGAGGGTGATTTTCCATTGTTAGGGCCTTACCTTTGTTTTCTTGAACAGCAACTTTTTGCATTTATTGTAAAGTTTGTTGATGCTGGATGTCCACCATGGCAGCTTGTTTTTACTTGGGAATGTGGCTTTGATTCTTTCTGGTATGTTCGAGTTTACACACTTATGCAAGCGATTGTACAAGGCTTTATTACAAGCTTCGGCGTAGTCACCATTTCCAGCTTGGAGTGGGGCTTTGAATGCATTTATAAATTGGTGAAGTCTTTTAGTCTGATTTCATCCTTTGTGAGTTCTGGTGTTAGTGCCAGCTCAAAGATGACTGATTTATGGTCAGTTTTAACTAATGAGGGTCCTACAGTTGCGGCAGTGCATCTGTTTCACATGTTGGTGAGGGCCAGATCCAGACTGTTCCCCTTATTGGGATATGGACAATTTACTCCAAGGCATTTGAATTAACAAAGTCAAAGAACTTTTGCACTAGTGAGTTAGGGCTAGTGTAGGTTTCCCAGTTGATGGTAGGATAATTGAAATCCCCCATAACCAGTGTAACCAGTGTATTCAGTAAAATTTGGATTGTCTCCAGTTTGTTCAAGTAGGCTTTGTGGCATTGTGACCCATGGAGGGAATCTATAACTGGCTATGATTTGAAAGGGGTCTTCCCACCTGAACCTGTAGTAACTCCATTGTGTTGTCCAGTCTAACTAGACGGGAAGTAAATTTATCTCTAATATAGATTAAAACACCGCCTCCTTTGGTTTTCACACATTCATTTTGCTGTCTAAAGGTGTGGAAGGCATTGTAGCCTTGCAAGGCTGAGGTACTGTGTGATGCCTTGAACCAGGTTTCTGTGGCTGCACAGACATCTACATCTTCTAGTGATAGAAGTTCTTCCAGGGAGTGCAGTTTTTAGTTTAAGCTCCTAGCATTTAGCAGCATGACCCTTATTTTGTTCTGACTGGTTAATTTCACATCTGTAATGCTGGTTTTGAGACCTTGCCTAAAAAGGCACTATGGGGGAGGCAAGAGCTTTTTCCAGCGTCCAAAAGCCTAGAGGTGCCAGGTGCTAACCGTCTGTGGCAAATCAGCAAGGTTTGTGACCATGGCTTCCCAGGCTGACAGGAAATAGATCCCCTTTTGATGACACCAAAAACTGAGCCAGTTATTAAAATCAATCATTTTTTGTTTATATTGCAGCATCATTCTAGGTGAGGGTAGTATGCTGTTCAAGGCTAGAGACATACCTGCCTGGGACACATACTCAGAGAACTCAACCATGTCTCTCTTCATATAGTCCAGTGAGGTATGTCTCAGGTCATTCATGCCAACATGAACTTTGACAGAGTCATAATGGTACTTGTTGCTGAGAGACCTGAGTGCTTGTGTGATCTGACAAATCCTGGCACTGGACAGGCAGCTGGCTGTGACTTTCTGCTTGTCTAACCTGGTGAGTAGAATATCCATGTGTCTCACTACTGAGTCCCCAGTGACAAGAAAATGTGTTTTTTGAGTGTTACACCTTACTGGCTTGGTGGGTGAGACACTGGTGTTGCTATGTGTCATGGGTGCTGTAGGACTGTGTTAGTTGTAGCAGTCCTGTGTTTTGGAGGTCTCCGGTATTTCAATAAGTTTTTCGAGACAACCTCCGCATATGTGAATTTACATGTTTGATGCGTACAAAGTGTATGAGTAGTAGTACTATAAGCATATGTAGTGGTGAGTGAGTTGCCAACTTTCTCCGTGTTACTGTTTTGAGTTAGAGAGAGCATGGATTCTAGTCTTGGTGTAAATACATCTTTTACATTCTGTACTAGAGTGTGTTATTAGTAGAGGGTTGTCTGTGTACATGAGACAATTGCTACACTGCCTCAAGAGACCCAAGTCAACAAGGGTAGTCCAACTGTCCATAATGCTAGGTGAAGACTGTTGTCACTAGGGGTACCTATTCAAAATCGATCACAGTGGAGCTCAGTGGATGGATATTTCTGCCTGGGTTTAAGGGAAAATTTGTTGAATTTAACTATCCGGCTTTGGCTCACTTGGTGCTGTGCAACATGCAAACAAGCCGAAAGCTGCTCAAATGCAAGGCCTAAATACCAGAAGCTAAAAACTTAAAAAAAAGTTTAAAACGATTCAAAAGAACCAATGAGAATGTTTATTCCAAGCCCTAGACTACCTCCCTTTACCAGACAGGTCCCAATCAGCACAATTCTCTCACAAAACTGCATATAGGCCCCTTCCAATCCAAAATGGCCTGGAAAACGTGCTCAGAACAAACAAACCACTACAAACAGTTCCAGAAGCAGCAAACCTGTATCCAGACTATGCTAGAGCTACTAGCTACCCTAGTTCCAGTGAGAAACAATAGAGAATGTTTAACACAGCAGAAAATTAGCAGTGAGACCCCCAAAAATTTTAAAACAGCAGAAAATCAGCAACGATACTCTAAAGAATGTTTTAAACAGTTAACATGTATTTATTGTCCACCAAAGTAAGTATTATGGAGTTTAACAAATTTTAGAGAGAAATATTCAGCTTTCAGTAGGGAATATTATTTATGGGTGGGGACTGGATTTGGATTTGCAATAGTAAAGATGTACTGGCAGGGCCTAGACAGGAAAATATAACAAAAACTGCAGATGTCTCAAGAAATATATGAGAATATTTGATATGGAAAATGTGACTTCAGTAGTAAGAGCTTAGCATTTACTTAGACTCTGTGGGAGTCAAATAACCTGCACATCCTCAGTGAGTAAGAAAACTCACTGGTAGGCTGATATATAAGGCAAGCTTTATGTTCCAGAGAAAATAACAGAGAGAAATATTTTTAACTCTTAAAATAATAATAATAGTACTAACCAGAGTTAATTTATTAAATTAGAAAGGAAAGGGGCACAGCTGAGCTTATTTAGTAGTTAGAAATAATTTGGTTTAAACCATGAAGTTCTCCAAGAATTTGTCAAGTGGAAGGGAAAATAGTTTAAAGTGTCACTTGCAGTTTTGTAAGCCTTAGCAAGGTCGGGTAGTTAAACTGTTTAGAACTTCCAATTACATTCAAATCCATACACCAGAAAGACTGCATCAGCAAACACCTTGTGCAGTTATTTAATTATTTGTTGGACCCTGACAAATGCTGGACTTTCTCCAGTCAAATGCTCCAGAGTTGTGCAGGATATACTGGGTTTCCAGAACCAAAAATGAAGCCTCAAATCCAAACAGTGCCTGACCAATCAGAGTTAATTGAGTAAATCAGTATGGAGGGACACTGCTGAACTTATTTTGTAGTTATAATTAGTTTGGTTCAAACCCAGAAGTTCTTGAGACTTCCAAGATTGCTGCACCTTGAGTAACAGCTTATTTCTGGCTCTCCCAGTGTGAAAACAGAAACTCAGCAGAGAAGGCCAGTAGACTTATGTTTATTGGTAAATTTTAGTAACTGGCTAGTAAGTGCACTATTTGGATGTCAGGAATAAAGAAATACAGAAGACCTGGAAAAAATCAGCTACAAAAAGTGAGGAAGAAACAGTGACTGAGGAAAGTCCTGCAGCTGTTCAGCAAAAAGCAATGCAAACTTCAGACATGACTTCCAATAACCTACAGGAAGATATAAGACAATTGCATACAGACTTGGTTAAAATAAAATAAACTCCGATGGAGTATATCAACACAAACAATAAAATGCTGGAAAAAATGGAAGAAGCTGTAAACAGATATTCAGATGAGATGATAAAGCTGCAAAAATCAGAGGTCAAAATAAAGAAAAGGCTGGCTGAATATGAGACTGCTCAGGAAGAGATGTTTTAAAAAATAATAGAATTAGAGGGCAGGGCACATAGGGAAAACCTTAGATTTTTAGCTATATCAGAGAAGCTGAAGGGAACAGACTACATTAATTTTATGAAAATCCAGATTAGCAACTGGACTGGTATTCCACAGCAGGAGTTGTTAGTTGAAAGGGCACATTGTGTGTATGTTCCAAACCTGGCTAAAGCAACCTAGACCTTTAATAGTAAAGATGCAATCCTACCAACAGAAGGAGTTGATTCTGACAAATCTGTGGCAGAGGGACAAAGTACTATAAGTGGGAGACAGCAGAGTGTTTGTGGAGAATGATTACTGATTGTACACCAGACAGAAGACAAACACATTTATTCCACTCTTCAGAGAATGTCGAGATGTAGGTGTGAGATTCAAACTGCTCTACCCGGCTGTCTTCAAGATATTTTTCCCTGGAGGGGCAAAATCATTTTTTGATGAAGTACATGCTAAGGAGGAAATACAAAAGTTAAAAAGTAAGCTGTGAAACAGAAGGAGATTCTGCTGCTTGTTCTTCTGGTATTAAAGACCGCAGGTGAACTGTACATGTGAAATCTTTTTAAAATTTTCAACGGAAAATATTGGAGAGAAGGAAGGGAGCATGAGAACGGACTAGAAGAATCAGGAGTATGTTGGAAATAAAGCAGAGATAGGATTTTAGAGATGAATTGTAATAAAACCAGTAATGTAATATGGGATTACAATGCAATAATTATATTTGTGAAATATGACAGAACAAGAAAATCTAGAAATATTGGACTTTTTCAGAATTTTTTGGGCTTGTGGGGGACTCTAAAGCATATGTCCTACTTCTGTCATTAATGTTTGGAAAAGTGCTCTGGGGAGGGGAAGAGGAAGGAAAAAGTTAACTGTAAGTAAAGATTTTTTTTCTTAAATAGTACCAGTTTTGTGGCATGCATTTTTTTTACTTGCTATAAAGTTTTTTTCAGTTATTTTTAAGTGTAATGGGGATTGCAAATAGGTGCTGCTGTTTCTTTTTTTTTTCTTTCTCCCTCTCTCTCTCTCTCTCTCTCTCTCTCCTTGTTCAGTTTTAAAAGAAATGTAGGCACTGCAATGTATAAAAAAACTGGTTAAAAAGCATGATAAAAGAAACAATGTGCTTTTTCACATTCTTGCATGGGAAATAACTGGATTAAAGACCTTAGATTGATTTAGTAACAGGTTTTAAGAGAAAGAGCGAGTAAATAAAAAAGAACATTGAATATTATGAGGCTTTTTTTAGCAAATACATGTATGCTCAGTAACAATACTGCAGCTGGTCTTCAGGTTTCCATGGAAACAGTCTGATAAAGAAAAACTGGCTGCCTGATTTTCATGCAAAATGGAGACAATCTGATAAAGAGAAACTGGCTGCAGTCTGGTGGAGAGTGATTGGCTGAGGAAAAAGAAAAGAGAAACTGTCTAGGAGATAATGTTCTCTTAAGGTATTCAGGGGTTTCCCCAAAGTAGTTAATGTTCTCTGAAAGAATTAATGGGCTTTCCCAATGTAGTTAATGTTCTCTCAAAATATTCAGGGATTTTCCCAGCTGAGAAAGCTATAAAGAAAAGACAAAACCAAACAGTGCTTAGTAGAAGCACAGGCTGCACCATGCATCTTAGCATGGATGACATTTCTTTTAGGTTAACTCAAGTCTGTGAGTGTGGCTGTCAGTTTGGGATTTTAGTTCCTATTTGGAGGGTAAAACTTCAGTATTTGAAGGTGTACATAGCTTTCTCTGTTAGTATTAAGTTCATAGGTTTTACGGGGGTATTGAGGGTGTGTGATTTTTTTTGTTTGTTTTTTTTGTTTTTTGTTTGTTTGAATGCTTTCAGTAAAGCAAAACGTTTTATAAGACATGACATAGGCTCAAATGTATATGACAAGAAACAACTGTATAAAAGTTCAACCTGCCAAACAATGTATGCATGTAACACAAAAGATGGAACTAAACATTTAACAAAAAAGATGTTATACATAAAAGCTGGGAATAATAACTTTTTAATACAATGATGCTTTCTTTAATGACTTTAAATGTAAATAGCATCACAGATAAATACAAGCAAGAAAGAGTAGTGAAATATATTAAAAAATGTAGAGTTGAAATAGCTATGTTACAGGAGACACACTTAGAAAGAACTGAACATGTGAATTTGATAAAGAAAGGTTTTCAGGATGGTTATTCAGCGGAATACCTGGAACAAAGTAAAGGAGGATTACTTATATTAATTGCAAGTGGAGCTCCAATAGTGACAGAAGAAGATAAAAAATATAATAATGACAGATTTGTAGTGCCAAGGGGCAAGGGAGGAGAGTTACACTGACATGTATTTACATTCCACGTAAAACTGCTATAATGGAGCTTAAGAAAATTCTGGGAAAAAGAATCAGTTTTTAGCAAGGAATATTACAGGAGGTGGGGACTGGAACTTGATTTGCAGCAGTGAATATGTGTCTAGGGGGCCCAGAAGGGAAATATAAGAAAGGAGGGTAGAGTTTTAAAGAAATTTATGAAAATATTTGGCATGGAAGATATGAATTCAGTAATAGGAGTTCAGAGTGAATTTACATATTATTCCCCAAAATATAAAAATTGGGCTAGGCTAGACAGAATTTACATTTCACAGGAACATGTGCATGTAATTGAAGGTGTTCATACCCACTCAATAAGTATTTCAGGTCATGCGCCAATAATAACCAAAATAAAGACACAGGGTAATGAAATAAAAATAAGACATTGGTGGTTTCCCACTGATCTGTTGAATAGAGAGGAATTTAAAGAATGGATAGTGGAGATTATTCAGGAGCTAATACAACAGCGAAGCAAAAAAGACAGCAAATACAATGAAGAACAAACCAGGAACCCAGTGAATAAAATTTATTCCTATCTGGTTCTTGGCATACATTGCCTTTTGGAATATATCAGCTCCAAGAAAGCAGTGTATGCCGAGAAGTTAGAGAGGAATACATTTTATTCATTGGGCTCCTGGTTTGTTCTTCATTGTATTGGCTATTATTCAGGAGCTGTTAGAGAGGATAGAAATTTCCTCTGAAAATATAGCTAAGGAGTGGGATAAAATTAAGGTGGAGTTTAAAAATAGGGTGGAAATAAAAGAAAGGGAGCTTTGGTTAAGAAGTAACGATATATTTAGAGAGACTGACAAATGTTAAAGTATTGCAGAATAGGGGAATCTCACAGAACAAGAAAAGGATCATCTGAAAATGCTAGGCAGAAATTAAGGGATTACCTAGATAATATGCACAAGCTTAGAAAGATTGTTGTTAAGCAACTGTTTTTTGATAATAACACAAGAGCACAAAAACTTTTAGAACAATTACTTTGGCAACATAAAGTAGAAAGGGCTGTCACCAAATTTAGGGAGTCTATAACAAAAAAGGTAGCAAGGGATCTGTAGAGGTATTAGAAATATTTTGTAAATTCTATGAGCCTCTATAAAGCAGATAAATATGAAAATCAAGAAAAGATACATCTGGAAATGTTTATGGAAGAATTAAATATGCCAAGGTTAGAGGTAGATGAGGCTCAATTACTAACAGGATAGGAGGAGATGAAATAAAAATAGTGATGTATAACCAATCTACAGGAAAGTCCCCAGGAATAGATGGTATTCATTTGGAAGTTTGGAAGCTAGGAGGAAAAAACTGATAAAGATCTGGAAGGTTTTATTTAACAGTATCATCAGAGGAGGAGAAGTAGCACAATCCTGGAAGAAAGCAGTGGTAGCTGTAATACCTAAAGAGGATAAAGATCCATCAGATCCAGCTTCATACAGGCCCATTTCAATATCAAACCATGATTATAAGTGGTCATGTCAATAATGGTTAAAAGAATGGCAAATGTAATGCCAAAACTGATAGATATGGATCAGTGTGGTTTTGTGGCGGGGAAGCAAACATTTGACTACATTAACTGCACATTGATGATCCACAGGGAAGCAGAATGTAAGAAAATACCACTGTTGTTGTTGGGTCTTGATGCACAGAAAGCATTTGACAGAGTAAGCTGGGATTTTATGAGCAGAGTTAATGGAAGCATTTGTATTTCCTGAAAAATTATAAGGTTGATTAGGAGAATGTATGAGGAATCGGAGGCAAAAACTAAAGTGGGTGGGGATCTCTCTGATAATTTCTGCTTGAACAGAGGAATCAGGCAGAGGTGTCGTCTTTCCCCTTTATGATTTGCATTATATTTAGAACCATTTGGTAAAGAAAATAAGGGAATCAGAAATTCAAGGCTTTAATTGGTATGGTAGTCAAGAAAAGCTGGCTTTATTTGCAGATAATATTATTTTGTACCTGACAAAACCAGAAAAAGACATTACAGTGTTGTGGAACATTTTGAGACAGTTTCAGATCTTTTCAGGATACAAAATTAATGAAGCTAAAACAAAGGCAATAGTGGTAAATTATGTACCCACACTTGAACTGGTTCAGGAATAATCATATTTATGGGGATATAATAAAATGAAATATTTAGAAGTATGGATTAAAAGTAATTCTTGTGTGGCAGCTAAGGATATGTGGGAAGAGACTAAACAAAAGACAATGCAAAAACTGAGAAAATGGAAGCTTTATTATATGGATATGGATAGTAAGACACAAGGAGTTAAAATTATTTTAGTCCCTTTGGTCTTATACAAAGGTCAGGCATATTTTCATCAACCAGAGGAGCAGTTGCGAGTAGCAATTAATAAAGAGCTGAATGACTTTATCTGGGAGAGGAAGATGGCAAGAGTCAAGTGGGATAAGGTGATTCTTCCAGTAGAACAGGGTGGATTGGGGTTACCCAGTTTGATAGGGTATTTAAGAGCTACACAGTTAAGACTCCTATACATAGCACAAGCAGAAAACTATAATTCAAAGTGGAAAGGGATGATGATGAAACACGGGGGAAGCTCAAGAAACAAGGAGAGACTGGGATTTTGGGTGCAGGCCTTTAAGGAGAATAACAATAATCATGCAAAATATTATATCCATAAAGTAGCAGAAAGTATTCTAAGAACTAAACCAACATGGGAATGGAAAAAGGAAATTCTGCCGATAGGGATGACTGTAATTAGGGATATAGACAATAGACAGGAGGGGTCCGGAATTTATTGCAGAAAACTGACAAATGAACCAAGGTACTGTGAGCAAATAACTAGAGAAGGAATGATGATAGAATGGGAAGATGCCATGAATTTATTTGGACTGCAGGTTAGAGATTGCCTTCCCTATCAGGGATTTGATATTAGGGTATAGGCAGAGAGAAAGAAATGGGGGGGGGTCCTAAATGAAAGACCAGCACTGGTAGCATTTTTAATAGAATCTAGAACAGAAGCTGTCATTAAAAAAGGAATAATTAGTAGACCATATACAATTTTGCATGATAACTATAAGAATCAATTATAGCAGGTTAGAAAGAATTGGGAAGAGAGATTGGATAAGCATTTCACAAAGAAACAAGGGTCTATATCATATTGTCAAAGTATTAAAAGTCCGAATCACTAAAGGCCAAACTTTAATGATCGAACCTTTAATACTTCAAAAGTGAAAAAAAAAATGTTCAGCCCAAAACAAAAAAAAATGCTCTATCCAGGAGGGCAAGCCCCCCTACACTCCCCCCGCTACTTAAATATACCAACTCAGAGAGTGCACTACAGTGCAGTAAAGGGAAAGCTTCCCTTCCTGCACTCTATGGCGATCTTCGTTATAGGATTCGAGGTTTTAATACTTCGATCATTAAAGTTCGAACTTTAGTGATTTGAAGTTTTAAAACTTAAACAATATTATATAGACCCAGAAACAATGGGAGGCTATATGTATTTCTCCCAAATATGCAAGAAAATCTAGAAGATTTAGGATTTTTTCCTGGAAATGTTTACAAAGATATTTTTATACCCCAAGTAGACTCCAGAGAATTTTTCCTCAGGCAGACAGTAAATGTTGGAGGTGTGAAGGGGAAAAAAGAGGTAATTGGGAACATATTTTCTGGGTGTGGTGAGTTGGCAGACTTTAAGGATTCCCTATGGTTTGCAGTGTCAAAGATGCTGGGTGGGCAGATTGGTTTGAAGAGGGAGATGATTTTTCTGAACCATGATACAGAATTGGAATTGCTAGACATGGTAAGGCCTTGCTGTGTCTAATAATGGTGGCTGCCAAAAAAGCAGCTATTAGAAAATGTATATCAAAATCTAAACCAACTATACTGGAACTAGTGAATATAGCAAAAAAGATAAAACAACTGGAATTAAGAACTTTAGAAAAGGGTAGGAGCAAACTACATAGGAAAAAATGGGAATTATGGGAACAATACATACAAGGGTGGAATGAGGTCTAAAAGCGGCATGACTTAAATGAGCTGTGTAATGGTTGAGTGAGAAAGATTAGGTAGATTATAAGTGATATATAATGTTTGCAGCTGGAAATGTGTCAATATGGTTTGTGATGTAAAATGCTTGCAACTAGTATTGTGTTGGTGTGGTTTGTTTTCATTTATATAAATGTATGATTGCCTGTGTAGTAAGTGATGTTTTAATAAAGATGTTTCTTATTTTAAAAAACGTAGGAATTGAATAATTTATGTAATATTGCTTAGGTTATATGACATATAGCAATATATGTGAAGTATAATGTGGCATGTAAAAGGAGACTGATTGCCAGAATAAACAAAATTAATATAGATGTCCTTGGCAAAGTTGGTCTGCTTGACTATGAGCCTTTAAAACTAAAGTTAAAACCAAACACTGACCCATATGTTTTGACCACACTCAGAAGAGTGCCATTTCCAATATTCTTCAAAAAAAGGCAGAACTTAAACATATGTAAGCACTTGATGTGACTAAAAGTGTTAAGGACCGCATTTGCCCAGGCTGGCGCTTATCTTAGAAAGGCTCTAGAGTTATGCAATCAGTCTGTGCTCCTTTGATTATATCAAACCATCCGAGTGATCTCCGAACACTAAGTTTCGATTTTATACCACATTTGTTGCACTTTACTCTATTTCACACTAACTGCTGCTTTTACTTATTTAAGAAAAGATCTGTTCTACTCTTTTATTCTGTTGCTATATTTATTTAAGAAAAAAACTGTGCTGCTTTTTACTCTGTTGCCTATTTAATTTAAGGAAAAAAAGTATTCTGCTTTAATTTTGTTGTTCCATTGCACTTCTGTTGGCCATAGCATAGACTGCATTCAGACCAGCTGAATCCAGTTCTGTTTGAGGATTGAGCACTAAAAATCAGGACATCTTCTTTTGTAGAACACCCCCCCACGTACCCTCATGGCAGGAGTGTACAGTAGGCCAATCTAATTGAAGGTTATTGCTTCAGGGCTCAGATTTTGCTATTTGATTGGTTCAAGGATCTGTTTGAGCTTTTCCAGTAGTTCAGGGATCAATCTGAGCTATTTCATTGGTTCAGGGCTCAGTTTGAGCCTTTTCATTGGTTTCTTTGTATTAGCTGCTTTGCTCTTCTATTTAAAGACCGTGTTTGCACTGATTGCCACTTGTCTTAGGCTCCAGAGAGTTAGGCAATCAGCCTCTACTCCTCTGATCATACCAAACCATCCAAGTGAACTACGAATACTAAATTTCAATTTTACTACTGCATTTGTTGCACTTGACTGTATTTCACTCCAACTGCTACTTTTACTTATTTAAGAAAATAACTGTTCTGCTGTTTTATTCTGTTGCTATATTTAACTTCAGAAAAAAAACTGCTGTTTACTCTGTTGCTTATTTAATTTAAGAAAAAAAAAGTATTCTGTTTTAATTCTGTTGTTTGATTGCACTTCTGTTACCCATAGTATAGATTGGATTCAGACCAGCAAAATCCAGTTCTGTTTAAGAATTGAGCACTAAAAATCAGGATATCTTCTTTTGGAGGAAACCCCCCTGTACCCTCATGGCGGGAGTATACAGTAGGCCTATCTAATTGAAGGTTACTAGTTCAAGGCTCAGTTTGGGCTATTTCATTGGTCCAAGGCTCAGTTTAAGCTTTTTCATTGGTTTCTTTGTATTAGCTGCTTTGCTCTTGTATTTTATTTAAGGACCACATTTGTGCAGGTTGACATTTGTCTTAGAAAGGCACCAGAGAATTAGGCAATCAGTCTGTGCTCCTCTGATCATACCAAACCATCCAAGTGAATTATGAATACCAAGTTTCAGTTTTAATACTACATTTGTTGCACCTCACTCTATGTCACACCAACTGCTGCTTTTACTTATTTAAGAAAATATCTGTTGTGCTGTTTTATTCTGTTGCTATATTTAATTTAAGAAAAAACTGTGCTGCTTTTTATTTACTCTGTTGCCTATTTAATTTAAGAAAAAAAAGCATTCTGCTTTAATTCTGCTGTTCCTTTACACTTCTGTTGGCCGTGGTATAGTCTGGATTCAGACCGCTGAATCCAGTTCTGTTTGAGGATTGAGTACTAAAAATCAGGACATATTCTTTTGGAGAAACCCCCCAGTAGGGTTATCTAATTGAAGGTTACTGGTTCAGGGCTCAGTTTGAGCTATTCCATTGGTTCAGGGCTTAATTTAAGCTTTTTCATTGGTTTCTTTGTATTAGCTGCTTTGCTCTTTTATTATTCTTAAGGACCACATTTGTGTGAGTTGGTGCTTGTCTTACAAAGTCTCCAGAGAGTTAGGCAATCAGCCTCTGCTCCACTGATCATACCAAACCATCTGAGTGAACTACTAATGCTAAGTTTCAATTTTACTACTGCATTCATTGCACTTGACTGCATTTCACACCAATTGCTGCTTTCACTTAGTTAAGAAAAGATCTGTTCTGCTGTTTTATTCTATTGCTATTTTTAATTTAAGAAAACACTGTGCTGCTTTTTACTCTACTGCCTATTTAATTTAATTTAAAAAAGTACTCTGCTTTAATTCTGTTGTTTGTTGCTCTTCTGTTGGGTGTAGTATAGATTGGATTCAGACCATCTGAATCCAGTTCCATTTGAGGGTTAAGCACTAAAAATCAGGACATCTTCTTCTGGAGACCCCACCCACCCTGTACCCTCATGGCAGGAGTGTACATTAGCACCATCTAATTGAAGGTTACTGGTTCAGGGCTCAGTTTGAGATATTTCATTGGTTCAGGGTTCAGGCTGAGCTTTCTCATTGGTTTCTTTGTATTAGCTGCTTTGCTCTTGAATTATACTTAAGGGCCACATTTGCACAGGTTGGCGCTTGTCTTAGGCTCCAGAGAGTTATGCAATCAGCCTGTGCTCCTCTGATCATACTAAACCATTCAAGTGAATTACGAATGCTAAGTTTCAAATTTACTACTACATTTGTTGCACCTCACTCTATTTCACACCAACTGCTGCTTTTACTTATTTAAGAAAAGATCTGTTTTACTGTTTTATTCTGTTGCTATATTGAATTTAGGGAAAAAAACGGTGCTGCTTTTTACTCTGTTGCTATTTAATTTAAGAAAAAAGTATTCTGCTTTAATTCTGTTGTTCCGTTGCACTTCTGTTGGCTGTAGTATAGACTGGATTCAGACCAGCTGAATCCAGTTCTCTTTGAGGATTGAGCACTAAAAATCAGGACATCGTCTTTTGGAGAACCACCCTGTACCCTCATGGCACGAGTGAATAGTAGGATTATCTATTTAAAGGTTACTGGTTCAGGGCTCAGTTTGAGCTATTTCATTGGTTAAGGGTTCAGTTTGAGCTGCTTCATTGGTTCAGGGCTCAGTTTGAGCTATTTCATTGGTTCAGATCTCAGTTTGAGCTTTTTCATTGCTTTCATTGTATTAGCTGCTTTGCTCTTGTTTGCTTATAGCGCGTCATTATGGATCACCATGCAGAGGGTGTAACTCTTGGCAATTATAGATGCAAAAGTGCCAATAGGCATATTTTCTCTTAGAAGTGGCTGCCATCTTGCACAGCAGTACTTAAACAGCTATCAGCTGTTCAGTGATCTACCCAGCAGCAATTTTACCTCTTACCTATTGACATCAAACCCTATAGGTCCCCTTTTTTATAGACCTCCTACTGTACACCCCATAGGTTAGTCCCCCTAAAATAGCCACCTACCAGGTACCCCCATCTTTTTCTCCTTATCTGTGGAGATACCAGTTTCAAGCCTTGCATTATGTACTGTACGTTTCTGTCTGGTTCTCCGGCTAGCTTGGTAGGCATGAGGTTTCTGAGGCAGTGCAGCAACTGCCTCATGTACACTGACAACTCCTTACTCCCAAATCATTCAGGTACAATTTGTGAGAGATGCTTCTACACTAAGAATCTGGAATCACTGCTCTCTTGCACCAAGAAGAACAACACTAAGCAGCTTGTCAGCTCATACACCACGACTCCTACTCATGATATGCACCCAACACATAAGACTTCATATGTGGAGGTACTCTCCAGAAACCTACATAAACACCAGAGACTTCCAAAACACTTATATGCTACACCTAATACTACACCCAAAGCATCCATTGCACATAAAAAAACTAGCACAAGGGCACCAGAATTCCCCAAAGGAGAAGTCAGGCTAAAAAGCTCACCAAAGCTAACTATACCCTCACCAAATAAGCCCTTAAGGCAATGCACATCTATTCCAAATGTTTTAGTTATAAGTGACTCTATAGTGAGACATACAGATGCCTCACGCACCAGGTTAAACAAGGAGAAGGTTATGGTCAGATGTCTGTCGCAAGGATTTGTCAGATCACACATGCACTCAAGTTTGTCAATAACAAGTACCATTATGACTCTGTCATAGATCATGTTTGTGTGAAGAACTTGAAACGTACCTTTCTGGACTAAAGAGAGACATGATTGTGCTCTCTGAATATGTGTCCCAGGTAGATATGTCCATAGCTCTGAGCAGCATTTTACCCTCAACTAGGATGATATCACAATGTAAACAAAAAATAATTGACTTCAATAATTTGCTTAGTTTGTGGTGTCATTCTAAGGGGATCTATTTCCTGTCAGCCTCGGATGACATGGTGGATAGACCATGCTGCTTTGCCAGAGATAGACTTCACCTGGCACCTCTAGGCTTTTGGTTGCTGGGTAAGGCACTAGCCTCCCCCATAATGCCTTTTTTAGACAAGGTCACAAAAACAAAACTTATTACATGAAAATATCAAAAGCAAAGAAACTAAGGGGCATGCTGCTAAATGCTAGGAGTTTAAATCAGAAACTGCATTCTCTGGAAGCACTTCTCTCCCTGGAAGATGTTGACATCTGTGCAAGGCTACAATGCTTTCCACACTTTTAGACCGCAAATTGAAGGTGCGTGAACCAAAGGAGGTGGAGTATCTTTCTTCATTGAAGATAATTACACCTCTAGACTGGTTAGACAACTTAACTCTATGTAGTTACTACAAGTCCAAATTACCATGAGTAAGACCCTCATTCATGTCATCGCCAGTTACAGGTCCCCTTCCATGAATCAAGAAGCCCACACAGCTTATTTAGACCTACTTGGGACAATCAAAGTACAACCTAACATCCTAGTCATGGGTGATTTCAAGTATCCATCCATTAATTGGCAATGTTTTACAAGCCCAAACTCAACCACACAGAGGTTCCTGGACTGTTAACTCAAGTACCCAGGAACAAATAGCGCAACTCCCCACAAGGGGCTCTAATATTCAAGACCTGGTCCTTGCCGATATTAGTGACCGATGCAATGCCTCAAGTGTAGGGCCTGCACTGGTTAAATATGACCATAAATCAGTCAATTTTCAAGTAGCAATAGCACCATAACTTCCCAAAGGAGAAGTCATGATAAAAAAAAATCTCACCAAAGCTAACGATACCCTCCTAAGTGATGGTATAATAGACTTCCAAGCTCCAATTTCCAAAGATGGCATTGATGGCTATACTAAGGTATACACAGATGCCCTTTATAAACATCTACACAAATGTACAGACACAACCGTGCCTGATAGAATTAAAGCAAGATCCTCAAGAAAAACAAACCATCTTAGTGGACGTCTAGCATTAATAGTTTATACAATAAGTGCAAGAAACTGCTGTCTAAAAATACAAATGTGAGAACCCAGAATTGGAAGAGCACCCTCCTCAGTCTAAACAAGCAAATAATACAACTCGTAAAATCCTCAAGGAGCAACTGTTAAAAAAAATTTAGCAACCATAGCCAAGGATAACCATAAGGCCTTCTTTAGCAACATCTGCAACCTTAAAGGTAGAACTCAGATGTGTGATGATCTAATTGTGGATGGTATTGCACACACTGACCCTAAGGAAATTGCAAACCTGCTAGCAGACAGGTTTGGTGAAAATTTCAGCCCCACATCCCCCCAAACATACCACAAACCAAGTCTTCAGCATCACCTCCTCCCTGTATCTCCAAAGAGCAAGTCATCAATGCTGCCTCCAAGACTAAGAACACAGCCTCCATGGGATTAGATGACATTCAAGGCTGCATTCTTAATGTTCTTAAACAAGAGCTAGCTACTCCACTAGGCACCCTATTCAACCACAGCATGAGTACTGGCTTTGTCCCCACAGCAACTGTTATCCCCCTGCACAAGGGCAGCTCAGCAACATAGCTGGGTAGCTATAGACCCATAAGTTTAACCAGTCTCATCTACAAGGCAATGTAACGGATCATCATGGATCTCATAAATAAGGATATAAGTGACCTTGAAACCTTAGATCCATCCCAGTTTGGTTTTGTCAAGGGTAGGTTGTGCCTGGTAAACTTGGTGGACCTCTTTGAGAATGTGGCCAGAGCCATAGACGAAGGAAAAGCTCTGCACACAGCCTATCTTGACTTGGCCAAGGCCTTCAACACAATCCCACTTTCAGGCATTATTCACAAACGAACCCATTTGAATATCAACTCCTTTGTTGTCAGGTGGATTGCAAACTGGCTCACAGATTGACAACACTCAGTCAAAGTGGGAGACTTCACCTCTACCAGCAGATCTGTCACCGGTGGGGTCCTACAGGGGTCAGTGCTGGGCCCCCTCTTGTTTGGCATATACTTCTCTGAAATCCAGGCCAAAACAGAGAGGCTGAGGCTAACCAACTTTGTGGATGACTGCAAATTAGGTGTTATCATTTAATCCCCTAACGATGTCAGCGTTCTTCAAAAGGGGCTTACAGAGACCAATGAATGGTGCCAAGGCCATGGTCTTAAACTAAATGCTAAAAAATGCATCATCATTCCCTTCGGTAAAAACATTGTCCCTGCTGATTATAAAATAAACAATCATTGCCTCATTAAGTTCCAATTCTGTAGTGAGAGACCTGGGAACACAAGTTGACTGTGGCCTCGACTTCGACCAACATGTGTCAACAGTGGAGAGGAAGGCATTGTATGTTGCTCACCTGATTAGCAAAGGCAGTAAAGGTTATAACTCCCCTGTACTTGTCTTCGTCAGGCCTATTATTGAGTATAATGCTCCCTCTGGTATGTACCATACCAGACCTGCAGCAGCTTGAGAGACCTCAGAGATTTCTAACTAAGAAAATTCAGGGTCTCCAGCATATATCTTATGCAGACAGACTGAAGTCACTGTCACTGTACTCAGTAACATATAGACTACTTAATGACAACTTGTGACTGGCTTACAGGGTTATCTCTGACCAGGGTTGCCAGATTTCCAGACCCCCAGGTAGGGACAAAAAAAAAAAGAAGGTCTCTCACGACAAGTGAAGACCAAAAAAAAAAAAAAAAAAAAAAAGGTCTTCGGCGACTGAAGACCAAAAAAAAAAGGTCTTTAATGTTAAAGAACTGAGCTCACTCAGTAACTCTGCACTAAACACGGAGCTTCTCGTGTTTAATGCATTGCAGTTTCGCATTCAACACAAGTAGCTCCGTGTTTAGCGATTTTTGATTGGCCTGTATACCGGCATATGGGCCAATCAAAACACGGAGCTTCTCGTGTTTAATGCGGAACACAAGAAGCTCCGTGTTTAGTAATTTTTGATTGGCCCGTATGCCAGGTATACGGGACAATCAAAAAAAAACAAAAAAAAAAACAAATAAAGCGGAGGCTGGCCGGGATTTAAACCGGCAGGGCGGGACTCAGGATCAGGCTGCTGATCTCGGGACAGTCCCGCCCAAATAGGGACGTCTGGCAACCCTGTCTCTGACCCAAAGCTAATGGAAATGCTGCACATCTGTAAGTAAAATGAGATTAGAGTCACCCGTTCCAGGGGGGTGGCCACGGTGGTGCAGCGGTTAGCATTGCCACCTCACAGCATGAGGTTCTCTGGTTCAATCCTCGGCTGGGGTGCCTTCTGTGCGGAGTCTGCATGTCCTCCCTGTGGTCGCGTGGGTTTCCTCCGGGTGCTCCATTTTCCTCCCACAATCCAAAAAAATGCTGTAGGTGGATTGGACACTCTAAATTGGCCCTAGGCATGAACGCACGTGTGTGTGTGCCTTCTGTGGAAGGTTGGGTGCCGGGCTGGCAACTCGACACCATAAAACTCCACTGCCGATCATGAATGGAGAGGCAATCTGCTGTGGTGACCCCTAACCAGGAAAAGCCAAAAGAAGAGGAGGAGTCACCCATTCCAGGGAAATCATATGTGACATAAATAGGACTTGCTGGAAAGACAGCTACATCTCTCAAAGGTTTACACTCCTCTGGAATAGGCTTCCAATCCATGTCAAGCAGAGCACCTTCATGATCTTATTTAAGTGCACCCTGGATGACTGGATGAGAAACCATACATTTCTGCCAGGGATTACCCCTGCTTCTCTCCTGGACATGGGTAATCCTTGCTAAAAAAAACTCTTGGGCATAGACGCTAGCTCTCATCTAGTATTGTATTGGGATTTTACGGCTAGGCTTGTAAAGACCATCAGGTCAATAGCCTAGTAACATCCTATGAACCTGTGAACCTACAGTTCCAGTCATCAAAAAGAATGACAGTGTGAAGATGCGCTAACTTAAAAAGGTTATGACAGAGAGCTTCATTCTATTAAGCCTAGAGGATATTTCAACTAAACTGCTTGGTGCCAGAGTGTTCTCCACACTAAACACTTCAAGTGGGTTTTGACAGGTACCCTAGGAAAAAAAAAACTAACAATCTTTATTACTCTGGTTGGAAGGCTTTGTTTTCAAAGACTGCCATTTGATATATCTTTGGCACCAGAAGTATTTCAAAGTGATATAATCAATATATTGAAAAGGCATGAAGGCATTATCACATACAGTATATTAGTATTTACTCTGGATAAAGACATGCATGACATAAGATTGGAGGCAAACTCAAGTTTGAAGCTGAATAGAATTAAATATTGTTTTAGAATGACTGAAATCCAATGTTTCAGTCACAGCATAAGTACTAGTCTAATCAGGCCAAATTCGAGTTAAGGTCAAACCTATAGTGGATCTAAAAAAGTCCAACCTGTTGAACTGTGTCAGGCCCTAGGCATGATATAATTTTTGGGCAAGTTTGTACCAGATCAGCCCACAGTTCTACATCCACTGTCAGATTTACTAAATAAACACGTATACTGGTCATGGACGAATGTTCAAGTACAGGCTTTTGACAGTGTTAAATAAATGCTGATGTCTGATCCAGTGCTCATCTATTCTTTATGTGCAGAGTGTCATGTCAAATCAAGTAACTACAAAAAGGCTACAGAAACTAAAACAAGTTACCAAACATGACAATAACAGTCTTTAAATATGTAAGGGATGAATGGCCCAGCCATTGCAGAGATTGTGAGCATCTGATATAAAAATACTATACCATCAAAGGGTGAGCACAGATGTCTGAACATAATAATTTGTTGCTGTACTTAAACAGAATGTTTGTACCTTCTTCACAGTGTGCTGAAATGTTAAAACAAATACACAAGGGGCACCATGCCCTACAAAAGTATTATAAAAGAACCAAGATAACTTTATAATGGTGTAACAAGAATATGGACACTGCAAAGCCTGTGTCAATATGTCAGTTTTGCATAATACATAAACTTTCCCAGAGGAAATAACCATTACTAGCAACTCTTTTACCACAAAGTCCTTGGCAGAAAACAGCTGCTGACTTATGTGACTTTGAAGGAAAAAGCTACCTTGTGCTAGCAGATAGTTACTCTCAAAATATACGGAAATTGCAAGTACAGCTACGACTGTCCAAAACATTATTATTGCCAGATTCAAATCATGTTTACCAGGTGTGGCATATTCATTGAACTGTTAATAGAGAATGGCGCATAGTTTGTATCCACTGAGCTCCAGCAATTTGCAGTGCACCATGACTTCATATATACTATGCCAAGTCACTACCAGCATTCCAATGGAGGTACAGAAAGAGAAGGACATTCTGCTAAAAAGATTATTCTCCAACCCAACCCTCATAAAGCTGTTATGGTGGAATCTAAACTTAAACTAAAAAGAAAAAAAAAAGCATTTCATTTGAATTTGGCATGAGAAACGATTAAAAAGCAAAAGATTCTTTCAAGCATTTTTATGACAGGCAATATTTCAGTCACATTCTACTTGTTCTTTAACCAGGCTAACCAGCTAACCCTGGTCACCTTAAGCTTAAAGAGGGAGCCTGCTAGTGTTGCAGTAGAAAAAATGATGAGCCAGGGTCCAATATTGTGCAGACAGATGATAGTACCATTGTGAGATGTAACCAGTGACATATTCAAGTTGTTTCTGAAGAATCTCTACCTGAAAGTCCCATATCATAGAACTATACCCATGTGTTCAAACCAAGGATAATAAGGTCTTTAGCCAATCAAAGTGTTTGGTTTTATTAAAGGCTCTGCAACAACCATCTAGCCAAGATAAAGGTGTGAATTCCATGTCTAGAATGTGTTGTGAATGCACACAGGCGGTATCAAACTCAAATGTGGTAAATATGAATGACACTGTAGTGCAATGCAGAGTAGTCATACTTGGCTAGTAGTAAGTAGGTAAATCACTGCTGAATGTGGGCCTGCTTTGATTCTATCCTTGTGTAAAGTCACAAGATTAAATAGTATGCAACTTATCTGTTCAGTCACAGATCCCTGTCAACATGGATTCACAGTCTGCATTGTTCCATTCTGTTTCCTCCCTTTTTGAACTAGGGACTGTGTAGCAGTGTGGCAACCATGTCACACTTACTGACAATCCCTTAATCTTATCCTTCACTGATGCATATTGTGAGAGGTACAAATACTCAGTTTGGAGGCTAGCCTCTCACACCCCACATATGTCAGTATGTTTCTCCACTACGTCACAGCCAGCCAACATTAGAACCACTTATGCTAAGGTTGTAAAGAAATCACTAACTGGGCCTCCTAGACACTGATTAGACAAATTTCAGCCAAATAGTACCATACCCATAAGTACACCCTCTCTTGGACCGTTATCTGCACCTAAGATTAGTTGTTTTGGCTCCAACTTACACTCAAAAGGAGACAAACAATGACTCCATAGTCAAACACTGATGTTCCACTCACCAGGCTGTGCAAAGACAGAGTCACAGTCGGCTGTCTCTGTGATGCCAGGATTTGTGATGTGAAAGATCTTAGACTTTCTACCTTAAGGAAGATGGAGAGGGATGTGTTTGAGGTGTCCAAAAATGTGGCCACGGTAGTAGTATCCTGCCTGCTTTGAGTATGATACCACAGTTCTGAAACAAAACAATCAGCTTCAGCAACTGAGCAAGTAGTGTCATTCCAGGGGGGATCTCATCTGTGTCAATAATGGGGTGCAGTGATCAACAAACCAGTCTGCTTTGTCACGGCTGGCCTGCATGTCTCTCCTCATGGCTTCTGCATACCGTCCAAGACTGCTCCTCATACTTCCTTTTTAGGGAAGGTCCATCTCTTGGACACTCCAACCTAACTAATTCAAATCTCACTTACGTTAAGCTAGTGCTGCTCAGCACTAGGGATTTGATCAAAAAATTGCCTGAACTTCAGGCATTCTTCACACTTGAACACTTAAATATATGAGTAGTTGCTGAAACTTGGTTTCTATGTACTAATAGCACTCCTTTCATACCAGGGTATCACGTGTTTAGGCAATCAGGGAGTAGTGGGGGAGAATCATTATTTATATATTTAGTTAACTGCTCCTCAGTTAACAAATACCAAATCATTCACAACACTGATTTGGAACTCTTGCACATCCTAATCACACTAAATAAATCCAATCACTAAATTATACCGCCAAGTGTAGATCTTCATCAGTGTCTGTTGATGACCAGGATAACTGCATTGATAAGCTGAATTTTATACCCGTTAATCCAAATATGATAAACCCTGGTAACTTTAACTAGCTGTCCAGTAACTAAAACAAATAATAAATAAGTCCATAGGTTCCTTTATTTTTATTAATACTAGCTCCCAAGAGTCAAAGTTCCCTACAGAGGTGGCAGTACCCTTGACACTGTCCTTGCAAATACTGTCTCTGTCTACACCTCTACTAATATCATTCCCTCCGTATTAAATTTGACCATCAAAATGGCATCTCCTCCTTCAAAACTAGCACTAGCATGCCCAATAACTGTACTGTATTCAGAGATTACTCCAAAGCAAATCTAATATCCCTGTCTAAGGGCCTGTCTAAATTAAAAATCACTCCCCTCATCTGCTGACCCAGTCACCAAAGTCTTTACATATGTTACTGACATCCACACCCATTTAAATAAATTTATACAGATTTCCATTCCCATTTAGCAAAAGTATACTGGAAATTTCAAACATAAACCCCTTGGCAGAGCGACTGAATAAACTGTATGAAGAGGAAAAAATACTGGCTTCATGTAAAAGAGTCCCCACCTCTCATAATATGAACATAATTAGGTAGGCCAGCAAAGGACTCAAGCACACCATTAGGAAGACTAAGGTAATATACGAACTGATAGCAGCCACCTACTCCAAGGTAACCAGTGGGTCTTTTTATCTATATTAGGAATATTAAAAGTAACACCCAAAACTGTTCCAAGCTCCATTAGTACTACCTTTTGCTCCCAAAAACCGTAACTAACATTCAAGCTGACAAATTCCATTTCAGTTTTATTCCTCCCTTGAATCAATTCCATTTCCCCAAAATCACTATGGCCCAGAGTCTATCCAAAGGCCAATACAATAGCTACTATTCTATGGAAGAAGCTATTGACACACTTTGGCCTTTTTCAAGTCCTGCTTTGACAATTAGATGGGTACCCATAAATTTATTCCTGGGTTAAGTAATATGCCTCTCATTGATCAAGATGCAAATCTACCAACTAGATGGGTAAAATAAGTCTATTACCGGGTTAAGTTATATGGCTGTCATCAATCAGAATGCAAATCTACCAACTAAACTTTCTGGGTTGAATGGCTAGGCTGTATGATTGCTCAGATCAACTGTGCATTAAGAACCCATGAGCGTACTTTACCCTGATCACATAAATGATGGAATATAATACCCCCTCTTTAATATGCAGTTATCCAAACACATCACGTAGGTAGTAAGACCGCAGAGGTTCTTAAAGAAATCACTAGACTAATGGCCCCCAGCTACCAGGACAGATTTGAAACTCTTTCCCTATACTGAGTCTGTTATAGACTGATGTGCAGAGATTTTTGTCTATCATTCTGTGCTATTAAGGGCACAACCCTCCTTCATCTCCTACACATCCACAAAACAAATGACTCCACAGCCAATCAAACTAAAGTTTTGAATCTCTATCAGCAAATAAATAAGACATGCTGGAGGAACAGATTTATTACTTAACACTTCCCTCATCTCAGAAATAATGTTCTGCTACTTATAAAACAGGGTAATACACCTGTTTCGTTTAACACAAACTTTCACGATTGGATGGGCACCAGTAAATTCATCCTGATCTTACTGGTTTTGTCTACCTGGTTGCAGGATACATTCTATTAAGAAGGTATTGCAAAGTGATTATTGATCATAGACTGACTTTCCCTTGTAAAACTATATGAATATATAAATGTTTAGGGAGATGGTCAGATTGTATTTTGGAATGCCAATAATACTACTTCCATTCATTCTTTACTACAAAAAAAATCCCTACCAGATGAGGGTGGATTGAAGCCAGGCATTCCTACATTAAAAATGAAGTGTAAGTTAAAAAAATGTTTTTATCAGCAAAAGCGTGTATCATCTATTAAGCTCCGTAATTACATTTTAATGACCAAACCATTCTTTCGATTTCTCACTTTAAATACTTAGGTTTGATCAAACTTTATTATGTGCATCTCACACCAACTTATTTTCATGAAAAAGTTCCAAGCAATTAAAGCTACTTAAAAAGTAACACACTTCCATACACCAGAAGCAAGATGAGCTCTACAGACATGTATCCTGATCCCAAATATGGAATTCTGGCAATCTCTAGTCTCCTTTGATCTGACAGGAAATGTAAAAAGAATGCAGGTCCTTCTGAAGAAAATTTGTCATTTCATGACCCTATGGCTACCCCTGTATAGACTGGGAAGGATTCACTGCCTTAAACTTGCTGTCACAACATTTCCTGAACTTTATAAACACAAATACTCTGGAACACTCCAGCCAAAGGTTCAAACATACTGGGCCTAATACTCATCATCACAGGGGGAGCTCTGCACCAACCCCACCCACCCTGTGTGACATCCTCACTGGTGAGGTCATTTCACATTGCTGCCTCCTTCAAAATAAAAATCAGCTTGGAAAACCAAACTAAACCTGTAATACTTAGGAACTATTCTAAAGTAAACTACATTTTACTGAGTGTTAGTTTGTCAAACTTCAGTGCCCCCCCCCCCCCCCAGAACTCCAAGATCACAACAGCCTATGCAGAAACACTGCAGAAACGTGGTGGCATAGAGGCTACTGTAGCTACCAGAAGTAAGCCCATAACAAACACCAAAAGGAAACCACACTGATGGAACTCCAACCTTATCTGGTTATATAAAAAAAAAGGAAAAAGTCCTAGCCAAAATCAGAAAGAGCTACTCTCATAAAGACAAGAACTCACTGATTAAACTAAACAAGAAATTAAGAGGATTAATTAAGTGCAATAAGGCCAACTACTTGGTCATGATAGCCTCTCAGGCTAAGGACAACCACAAGGCCCTCTTCAACTATGTCTGAAACCTTAAAGGTATTACACCTCAGTGTGCTGAATTGGTGGGAAATGGCACCACCTTCACTGAGCAAAGAGACATAGAGAATCTGCTGGCTGACAAGTTCATCTTCAACTACCCCCACCCTCACTACCCTCTGTGAAATCCTTTTTAGCATATCCCCCCAACTCAACAGGGAGCAGGTTTTGGTGAGCTTGCCAAGGCCAAAAACACTACCTCATTGTGGCCCCAAAAATAGTCCAGGTTCCTTCCTTAATAGCTTAAAACATGACCTTTCAGGACCACCTGAGGTGCTTTTTAACTACAGTATCAAAACAGGTTACTTACCAAGTGAATGGAGGACTGCAACAGTCATCCCTCTTCACAAGGGTGCTTCATCAACTGACTCTGGAAATTACAGATTCGTCAGTCCTTTAAGTCTGATATGCAAATCAATGGAATGAATTAGCATGAAAATGATCAACAAAGACATTGGCCACATACAGACACTGGACCCATCCCAGTTTGGGTTTGTCAAAGGAAGGTCTTGCCTACTTAGGTAGACTTCTTTGAAATGGTCAACAAGGCAATGGATGAGGGAAAGATGGTGCATACTGCCTACCTTGACCTGGCTAAGTCATTCAGTATGATACCTTACTCAAGTATTTTTGACAAACTCACCAAATTAGGCATAAATTCTTATATAACTTTTTGGATTGCTGGTTGACTCACTGATAGGACTCAAGAAGTCAACATTGATGACACCACCTCCACCAAAAGACTGGTCACCTGCATAGTACTTCAGTGATCCATGCTGGGCCTGCTCTTGTTTAGCATCTGTGATGATAGGAGGTGCTGCCAGCCATGCCAGGGAGAAGTAGGGCAGTGGATGTATCACTTGTGCCAGCACAGTTAGCTGGAATTTTATAAATAATTGTATGTCTGTAATGTGGATATCCCACCACTGCCCACCAATATGTGATGCCCCACCACTGGACCAGTAATCAATGAGCCTCAATCCTCACCACTGGCAACAGTGGGGGACACTCACTGGAAGGATGACAAGTACACACACAGTATTTCCAGATGCAGCTTTCTGCATCCAAGTGCACAAGAGAACGCAGAGACCATAATCAATCCGGGCTGGTTCCTCTACCTTTTTCCAGATCCCCAATAAGACCTCCACTGGCACAACTATAAAGTTGAGATCTCATAGTTTCATAGGTAGGTACTAGGCTATTGGTCCTAGGGCCTCTATAAGCCTAGCCAAATGGTACCCTGGCTTTTGCCACCCAAGAAAATTATTTTCCTGTGCCCCTGTCAAGCAAAACCACAGAAGTGATCCCCGGGGTGAATTTCCTATCTCCCATCCAATCATCAAGATTTTTCTTGAAGAGTGCTAATGAGGAGCTTTGTTTGATATAGCTGGGTAATTTGTTCCAGAGTATGGAAAGTCTCTGGGACAGGAATCTATCCCTCCAGCATGTTCTGTTTATTGTGGTGACAAGGTTTAGGTCCCTAGAGCGTGTAGCTCTGAGGGATTGGGATTTCTTTATGTGGAGCATGTCCAACAGCTCTGGGTTTGACATAGCTTTGTATGTTAGGCAGAGATCACCTCTGTGTAGGCTATATGTGACAGAGTAAAGCTGGAGTTTTTTTAGACGTTCTGCATAGGGCATCTGTTTGAGGCCGGTAATCCTCTTTGTGAGGTATTTCTGTAGCCTTTCCAGTTGTTGTAGATGTCTTGTGAGGTACATACCAAAAGGGGCATTGCACTCTATAATGGGTCTAATGAGTGATGAGAAAAGGGGAACAATGACCTCTTTTTTCCTGGATGAGAAACCTTTTGTGATGAGGTGTGCCACGTAGAAGGATTTCCTGACTACTGTGGCGATGTGATTATCAAAGGCGAGACTACTGTCCACCTGTGTCCCAAGGTCTCTTATCATACTTCCGGTGTTAAGTAGACTACCGCCTATGTGGTAGTTCATGGGTACAGAGTTTTTACCAAAAGGGATGACAATGCATTTTTTGGCATTGAGCTTGAGGCCATGGCTTTGACACCAGGCATCTGTCTCAGTGAGGCCCTTTTGTAGGATGTCCACATCGTTAGGAGTTTTGATTATGGTTCCTAGTTTGCAGTCATCTGCGAACTTTGTTAGCCAATGACCTTCTGTGTTAGCCTGTACTTCAGAGAAGTAAATACCAAACAGGAGAGGATCTAGGACTGAACCCTGTAGTACTCCACTTGTCACTGGTCTGAAGTTGGATTTAGAGTCTGCTACTTTCACAGTGTGGGTTCTGTCAGTGAGCCAGTTGGCAATCCATCTTGTGACATAGGGATTTATACCTAGTTTATTGAGTTTGTCTATAATTCCAGAGTGGGGGATGGTGTCGAAAGCCTTGGCGAGATCTAGATAGGCTGTGTGAACTACCTTACCCTCAAGCTACGGCTTTGGTGACCACTTCAAAGAAGTCTATCAGGTTTAGGAGACATGATCTGCCTTTTACAAACCCGATCTGGGTAGGATCCAGAGTTTGGAGATTACCACTGTCATTGTTTATAAGTTCCATGATGATACACTCCATAGCCTTGCAGACTAGGCTCGTCAGGCTAATGGAGCGGTAGTTCCCGGGGTCTGTGGTGGTTCCCCCTTTGTGGAGTGGGATAACCGTTGCTGTGCGCCATTCAATGGGCACAAAGCCTGAGGTGAGGCTATGATTGAACATGGTACTTAGGTGGGGTGCCAGTTCGTTATATAGTTCATGTAGAACGCAGCCTGGAATGTTGTCAGGTCCCATGGATGCTGTGTTCTTGGCTTTGGAGAGTGTGTTTTTACCTGTGCAGCCGTGATTACAGGTACTTTGCATTCTTCTGATATAGAGATGGGCCCTTTAGGGGATGAGAGAGGGGTAAAGTTAGCACTGAACCTATCTGCCAGGATGTTGGCAATATCAGTTAGTTCTGTATATTTAGTGCCATTGTGCTGTAACTTAGAGCAGATCTGAGTGTTGCCATTGAGATTCTTGACATCGCTATAGAATGCTTTGTGGTTGTCTTTAGAATCAGTGGAGATTTTGTTTTCGTAACTGGCTTTGGAGGATTTTATGAGGGATCTCAACTTCTTACTGAGGCTGACCACGGAGTTCCTCCAATCATGGGATTTTACTCTTTTTTGCAACAGTTTCTTACTTCTGTTGTAGAGTTTGTTTATAGCAGGGGACCACCAGATTGGCTTCCTTTTTTTGGAGGATAGCATCTTGGTTCTGTTAGGGATTGTATGATCCATGCACTCGTGTAAGTGCTTATAAAGTGCAATTGTATCGGATTCAGCAGTCGATCTCTATTGTCAGTCAGCATGGGTGTCGTGAAGTTTGCCACTTCTGTCTTAAGAAGTGTGAAGTTGGCTTTGGAGAAATTTTTTACAGTGGTTTCCCTAATGGGAGGGGGGGGGTGGGATGTGGATGTCTAGGGTAATTTGTTTGTGGTCGGATCTGACCAATGAGGAATTGACCTCTAGTGTGGAACACTGGTTGCCCATCTTGGTAATGACCAGGTCTAGGATATTGCTGCCCCTGGTGGGGGTGTGGATAAGTTGATCCAAGGCATTGGAATTTATGAATTCCAGAAAACGTTGAGCACAAGAGTTGGTACATGAGTAGTTTTCCCAGTTAATGGTGGGGTAGTTGAAATCGTCCATTATTAGGGTGTTAGGTTGTACCCTAATATTTTCCAGTGTATCAAAAAATGAGGAGTGGGAATCCTGGGGCATGGCGGGGGAACTGTAGCAAGCTACAATTTGCATTGCAGTCTTGCCCAGAGTTAGTTGCACTTGGATAATCTCAGATGCATTATGCTGAGCAGCTAGCCTGGAGGTGTGGATATCCTTAATGAATATGGACACGCCTCCGCCTTTAGTGCTTCGGTCCAGGTTAGGTGGCCGAAAGGTGTGGTATGAATTATAGCCTCTTAATGCAAGGATGCTCTCTGGAGCCTTGAACCAGGTCTCTGTCACTACAGAGATGTCGATGTTCTCCATTTTAAGGAGTGCCTTGAGTGAGTGCATTTTGAGGTTTAGACATCTAGCATTAAGTAGCATTACCCTCAGATTTTGCTTGCTTGTACCTGTTATGGTGGTGAATTTGTCATTTGAATCTTGCCTAAAAAAGGCACTATAAGGGTGGCAAGTGCCTTAGCCAGTATTCAGAATACCAAGGGTGACAGGTGCAGGCCATCTCTGGCAAAGCATTGTGGTTTGTCGATCATGTCATCCCAGGCAGACAGATACTGGATCCCCTTAGAATGACACCAGAAGCTTAGCCAATTATTGAAGTCAATCATTTTGTCCTTGTACTGTGGTATCATTCTGGGTGATGGCAGGATGCTACTCAGGGCTAGGGTCATACCTGCCTGGGCTACAAGATCAGAAAGCTCCTCCACATCTCTTTTCATGTAGTCCAGGGAGGTACATCTCAGGTAATTCACACCAACATGGACAATGACAGAGTCATATTTGTACTTGCTGTGGAGTGACCTGAGTGCATGCATTATGTGGCGGATCCTGGCACCTGACAGGCAGCTGACAGTAACTTTCTCTTTGTTTAGCCTGGTGAGTGGAACATCAGTGTGCCTGAATATAGAGTCACCTATGACTAGAGTGTTGGGTACATTGTTATGCCTTATGGGCTGTGGTTGAGTGGCACACTGAGTTTGTGGGCTGTGTGTCATTTGGGTTGTGTTGTGGGGGGGGGTGGAGGTTGCTTGCGTTTCTGCTTTGGAGGTTTCTGTTGCTTGGGTAGATTTTTTTTGAGAGCATCCGCGAATGTAGGTATGTGTTTTGTGTTTCTATGGGTGTGTTTTGGTGGTGTAGGTTTTGAGGGACTATGTGATGAGTGTGGTGTGGTGCAAGTGTTTACCTTCTCCTCTTGACTGTCTAGTCCATTCTTGGGTGAAGAGAGCTTTGCTTCCAGTTTGGTTATATAAGTGCATCTCTCACAGGTTGTAGTTTTGGGTGGTAGGAGGAGAGGGTTATCTGTGTACATGAGGCAATTGCTGCATTGCCCCAAGATGCCCATATTCATCAGGTAGACAGGAGAAAACACCGGGAGCTGACCCTTAGACATGCCTGGATAGGTGCTTATTTATTAAGTACTAAAAACTGCTTTCCTCTAGACAAGTGAGGAAAGCTGAGTGCTGTAGTAATTTGTAGCTTATTTAGTGCTTACAATGAGTCCTGAACAAGTGCTGAGCTCAAAGAAACTGGTATGAGTACTGAAACTAGAAAACTGGCTAGTTCTAAGAAACAAAATTAAGCTAGAAGGCTTCCCCCAACACAGAAAGGATTGGGGGCTCAGAATCTTACAAACAGTCATGGATACAGCAAATATGTATCTGGACTGGACAACTTATAGGAAAGGCAGGAAACAAGCTTAGAAATTTTTTTTTTTTGTAAAGTGGAAAGGGGAACGGAGGAGCAGAAGCTAACTGGGTTGGCCTTCTCAAATGTTCTCCCTGGAATAGGTAGAATGAGGTAATGACAGTAGACTGGGAGGAGTGTCCCAGATCAAATTTACAGTAGGGGTGGGCAACTGCAAAGCCACCAAGTATAAAAACAAGATACCAAGAGGGAGGGATGGTGGGAAACAAAAATCAGAACAAACAACCCCAACCAGATGCTAACAATTGTAGAAAATTCTACTTAATACCTCACACACTGTGAGTAAAATAAAAGTGCTATAAATAACTCAGAAATAAGCAAAAACAGGATACTTAATGTTATATATCACAGATTAGTTAGCTCAGAGCCCTTCATCCGACTTCCTCCGATTAGCTCAGTGTGAAATGGCAGAAACAGTCACAAGTTAACTTCTTAAGTAACAAAGTTGAAACCTGAAACAACTTTAAAAAAAGCTTGAAAGAACCAATGAGGTGTTTACTCCAAGGCGTAGTCCAGGCAACCCCAGTCAACGAATGACCACAAACAATTCACTCTCACTGAAATGCTATACTGGCTTTGGCTAAGCTATGATGGCCTGGGACATGTGCTCAGACACACAGCCTCTACTAACAAACAACTAGGCCCAAAACACAAGCCTGAATATGGACAATGCTACACTACCAACACTACTTAGGTAGAAAAGCTGAGTGACCAAGCTAAGACCTCCAGCACCCTCTCTGTCTAACCAGTGTTTCGTGTCCCTGCCCAAGTAGCTGACACACACTCTTTGAGGTTTGATTTACACACACACACACACACACACACACACACACACACACACACACACACACACACACACACACACATCTGGAAAAGGCTGGCTCAGGTTTACTAGCTATGCCCCCTTCTGCCCAGACTATAAGGTAGTTACCACTGCCACTAGTCAACTCCTTATCAGCTACTTTAAGGCCCTTAACAAAGGGTGTCCAATCTTACTGTGTAATATTAATATTAACACAAATGGTAGTTTGACCAAGAGCAAGGCTATTAGGAGTGGCCCACACAGTTTCAACAAATATGCAAGTACTCTCAAAACTTAAATATCTCTACACAGATCAGCCACAATGAAAGGTTTAAATATATTCAATAATAAATAATAAAAGAACAAGACAATACTAGATATATATTCACAGTGACATCAGAGTTCAGAACCACAGGAAATATTTAAAACAACATTGCAGAACAGTCTAAAATAAATAAAGAAAAACATCTAAACTAAGCTTTATTATATTCCTTACTGAATATAACAGAATTATACTATAATTTAGGAACTTACTAAAAGAGCAAGGAAGATGTGGTGAATGGATCTTCTAGTTGGTGTCAGGTTCGAGACCAAATACAGAATGCTCTGTCACACTAAGAGACTTCTCAAATTAATATCTCAAATATTACTGCTGGGATAACTTGCAAAATGACATAATTTCTTGTCATCTGACTGCTAGTTCCCAGGCCAAACAACCATTGATGCAGCTGGCAGTATTTAGCATCTACATGTAAAAATATACAAACAAGGGCTTCTCCTCAGATCTCTGGCAGATGCTGGAAGTCAAAAAACAA